>NC_060183.1:34938911-35238911 GCF_021184085.1 Oncorhynchus gorbuscha | reverse complement strand
GAGGCACTGAGCCGTAGTGCGGGCAGGGCAGACGTGGGTGGGGAGAAACCTTATCTTGGGTGAGGCTAGGCAGACGTCCCCCCCTCAGGCTATGGCCTCCCATGCTGTTCATTAGCTCTGTGCCCACTGACATTTTCCCCACGTCACACACAGCCCACGGGGCCAATGACACCAATTAGGACCATCCACACCCACTGAGATACACTACTCACTCACACACACTCATTGCCTGACAGACACCACACACACACGCTGAAAGACAGATGGATGGGTGGACAGAAAGACATGCACGTACCCACATAACCCCACTCCCTCCCTCCATCCATCTCACCTGTAACATATTGAGTAGTAATGATCTAAACTTGGTCCCCTCCACCATGAATGTGGCCATCTTGTCACAGAGTCTGGCAGCGGAAGCGGCGAAGCTTCTGTCGCTGAGGGCCTTGCCATAGATAGTAGAGACGATCTGGGCCAGGCTCTCCTCTGACTGGGTCGAGGTCTGGGCCTCCTCCATGAAAGAGCTGAGCTGGCCATCCACCCCGGCACTGTTGTTCCTCATGCTGTTCAGGATCTCCAGCAAGCGGTCCATGCGGCTCCGCTGGGGGCCCGCTGGGGACACGATCGCCTCCTCCTGGAAGACACCCGATGAAGGGCGGCGGTTAAAAAACAACTTGTGCATGTAGTAGGTAACACTTTATTTAGATAGTCTGTTGAGTGTTAATAGGTGGATTATCAACATGTCATTGTCAACTGCGTATCCGTGGACTTTAAACAACGAATAGTGTTAACGACTACTGTACTATAGAAAGCGTGTGGTCTTGATACTGTATCTCTGTGTCCTTACTGCACTCACAGTATTCAAGCTGACAACATGGTAGCTTTCTCTAGCAAATAGAGGTTTAACCAAACAACTTACACAGGGGAGTTGTTCCATGTCATTTCAGTAAGCCATGTCTGTATGGAAGTTGTTTAGACTGGCTTCTGAATCGTTTTTTATAGTTAGAAACAGATAAGATGAGCTTTCCTGCAACATTATTTTGCTGAAATTTTATTAGATCTCTTGAGAAATTGCACTCAAATTGGCCATTTTAATTTATAGGATTCACATATTCAATAAATATAGTACTCAACGTCCGATTTGGACCAAACTTCTTCCTACTATTTAGTAAGACATGAGGAATCCAATAAAATTGTCAAAAGCCACCCACGGACCCCCCCACACCCCACGCCAATCCCACCCCAACAACCAGTATCAGTTCTCGATGTCTGACAAGTAGTATGGCGCTACAGCTCGGAGTATTGGTTCTCCATCCTCCAGTTACTTCCAGTGACTATGCACGCACCACTCTTTCTACATTTTGTTGTGTTAGAGCCTGAATTTAAAATGGATTCAATTGAGATTGTGTGTCACTGGCCTACACAAGATACCCCATGATGTCAAAGTAGAATGATGTTTTTGGAATGTTTACAAATGAGTTAAAAATCAGAAGCAGAAATGTCTTTTGAGTCAAGTATTCAACACCTTTTGTAAATGGCAAGCTTAAATACATTCATGAGTAAACATCTGGTTAATAAGTCACATAACACGCTGCTTGGATTCACTGTGTGCAAGACTAGTGTTTAACATGATTTTTGAATGACTACCTCATTTTTGTACTGCACACATACAATTATCTGTAAGGTCTAGAATTTCGAACACATATTCATAAAAAAAAGAAGAGGAGGTTTTCAAATGCCTTGCAAAGAAGGGCACCCATTGGTAAATGGGTCGAATAAAAAAAGCAGACATTGAATAGCCCTTTGAGTGTGATGAAATTATAATACACCCAGTCACTACAAAGATACAGACGTCCTTCCATACTCAGTTGCTGGAGAGGAAGGAAACCGCTCTAGGATTTCATCATGAGGCCAATGGTGAATTTAAAACAGTTTAATGGCTGTGATAGGAGGAAACTGAGGATGGATCAACAAAATTGTAGTTACTCCACAATACTAAGTTAAATGACAGAGTGAAAAGGAAGCCTGTACAGAAAACAAATATTCTAAAACATGCATCCTACTTGCAATATGAGAATTTGTAGAAAGAAATTAACTTTGTGTGTTATGTTTGGGGCAAATCCAACAACATCCCTCTTCATATTTTCAAGTGGTGGCTGCATCATGTTATCAGCAAGGACTAGGTTGTTTTTTGGATAAAAATAAATGGAATAGGGTAAAGATGTACAACTGAATGCCTTCAACTGAAATGTGTCTTCCGCATTTAACCCAACCCCTCTGAATCAGAGGTGCGGGGGCTGCCTTAATCGACATCCACGGCACCCGGAGAACAGCGCCTTGCTCAGGGGCAGAAAGACAGATTTTTACCTTGTCAGTTGAGGGATTCGATCCAGCAACCTTTCGGTTACTGGCCCAACGCTTTAACCACTGGGCTACCTGCCACCCCAATAGAGCTAAGCACAGGCTAAATCCTCGAGGAAACCCGAGTTCAGTCTGCTTTCCACCATACACTGCGAGACAAATTCACCTTTCAGCAGGACAATAATGTAAAAAAACACACAAATACACATTGGAGTTGCTTACCAAGACGACATTGAATGTTCCTGAGTGGCCTAGTCACAGTTGACTTTGAAGAACTATGGCAAGAATTGAAAATGGGTGTCTAAATGATGAACCACCAACTTGAAGAATTTTGTGCAAATATTGTCCAGGTGCGAAAAGCTCTTAGAGACTTACCCAGAAAGACTCACAGGCTGTAATCACTGACAAAGATGATTCTAACATGTATCGACTCAGGGGTTTGAATACTCATTTCATTTTCAATAAATTAGAAAACATGTTTTCACTTTTCCATTATGGGGTATTGTGCGTAGGTGGGCTAGATAAAATAAAAAAAATTCAATCCATTTTGAATTGTAATACTACAAAATGTGGAATAAGTCAAGGGGTATGAATACTTTGCAGGTAATGTATTCCCTGTGAATCTGGTGATGCCCCCCCCCCCGTTCAGAGAAATTTGCCATTTAAGTCGCTTGCATAATTCACCATAAATTAGTGTGAAAGTACCAGGTTTTGTCCAATACACTAGCCTTAATGAGGAGAACTTGGTCTTATTCACTAGGCAGCGAATGGAAGAAAGTTGACTGAAAGAGGTACGAAGTAGATTTATTAAATTAGAAGCGCAGTTTAAGTTTTCCATTTCAAACTGTTTTGCTACGGTATGCCTTAATGAATACAACCCTGGACTCAAATGCAGACAGACCTGGCTGAGGATAATATCCCATGTTTCCTCCCATTTAGCAAAATTCCTCTGTGTCTGCGTCCCAAATAGCACTTTATTCACCTATATAGTGCATTACTTTTGACTATACCCCCTATGGGCTGTGGTCAAATATAACACACTATATAGGGAATAGGATGCCATCTGAGACACAGCCTGTGTTTTCCCTCCAGATCGGCATGTTTGAAGCTGTCAGTTAATCTCAGTCTTGTTGTCGGAGGCTGTAAGTGGGTTAGGAGCCTCGATGTCTTAGATACATGCATGTCTTAGATACTTGCAAACTAAAAAAACACACAGCGTCAGAAATTAGTTAGCTTATGTCCCAAATGGCACCCTATTCCTTACATAGTGAACTACTTTTGACCAGAGCCCTATGGACACTCGTCAAAAGTAGGTAACTATATAGGGAAAAGGGTGCCATTTAGGACGCAGACTTAGATGGAGGGAGGGGGAAGTAGTCCTGGGCTAAGGTTGGGCTGGTTGTGGGAACGCTGGAGCTGAGACCAGCAATACAAAAGTCTAGCACACAGCAGAAAACATCAAAAGGCTGTTGCTCCAGCTACTTATCCTCCTCCCAAGAGAAGAGAGAAGTTTACCCACGACAGCAAAATCTACAGACAAGCCACCACTGTTAATCCAGACTGAACCCTTACTGAGAAACCTGTGTGTGTGTGAATGACTTTGTATGCATCTAAAAAGGTGTATTATTTACTGTGGGTTTATGTGTGTGTACGCAATGCGCATGTGTGTGTAGAAAGGGGAGGGTGTGCCCATGGCATGCAATGGTGATTGACAGACAGACGAGACAGTAAAGAGCTTTCTTTTACCTCGTCTTTTAGCCTCCTCCTCAGCCTCTCTTTGGACGACGGCAGAAGACGGACTTTAGGGCCACCCTGGCCCCCAGGCTGGCTGGGAGGCCCGTCATTGGGGCCCCTTGAGCTCTCTGGCTCCAGCCTAGCGCTGGCCTCCTCTGCCTTTACATCAGTCTCTTCGTTTTTTCTGGGTGGTGCCCCCTTGTCTCTGTCTCCCGTTGGGGTTCCCCCCCTGTCTCTGCCCACTGCCGGGCCACCCTGCGGTCCCTGTTCTCCTCCCTGCCCCTGCTGGTTGTGGTGCCAGCGGCGGTTCTGGCTGTAGCCATGGTGGAGGGGCCCCTGGCGCTGCCCGCCGTGGCCCTGAAACTGCTGCCCATGGCTACCCCCACACTGTCCTCTGTGCTGCTGCTGGTCACGAGGATGTTGATTGACTGTTTGTTGTTGTTGTTGTTGTGGCGACTGCTGCTGCTGCTGGGTCTTCCTGTCTCCTTCTCCTCCCCCCGGTGGTCTCTGCTGCTGTCTCCTGTAACGAGAGGAGCAGGCGGGTAAGGGTTCTGTTAACCACGTGGCAAAGCGTGACGCCCAGGCTACTCTGTCTGGTCAGCCTGAACCAAGCCAGCGACCCCAGGCACACAGTCACAGGGCCACGGCCAACTCCATGTCCATCTGTTCAGCTGCGACTAAGTCACTCCCTCTCGGTCTGCCTGCTCTCTCTTGATCATCTATTGTAACTATGTCTTTACCTTCTAACACACTGTTTCCACTGGCACAGACATAGCTCATCTACCAGAGCCTGTCTTCTTTCAGTCAAATACTAAAACACCATAGATCTGTCAACAGCTAACAGCTATGGCCGCCTGCTACCATAAGGCCTGGGAGTTATTATAAATAATAGGTGCTTCCCCATGTGGTGTGGGTCTCTGCTGACTGATGCAACAGGATTAAACACATTTGTTCTGCTGTCGCCCTTAGCTTCAGATCAACAGGAGCTTGCAGGCCGTGTCTGTGTAAGGGGGGGGGGGGGTATAACAACTAATATCCTTTCAGGTAACAACCCTCGACTAAAATCTGATTACAATGAGATGTTCAGTTTAAAAAAGTGGCTTTTTGAACATGCCTTCCTTTCAACTATAAGGGGCAGGTAGCCTAGCGGTTAATAAAAGCGTTGGGCCGGTAACCAAAAGGTCGCTGGTTCAAGGTGACAGAAACAAATATGCCGTTCTGCCCTTAGTTAACTCCCAAGAACAACTGCTCCCCCTAGCGCCAACGACGTGGACGTCGATCAAAGCAGCCCCCCCCCCCCCCCCCATATCTCTCTGATTTAGACACATTTAGCTTGAATGCATTCAGTTGTGCAACTGAATAGGTATCCCCTTTCCTATCAAACCATCATAGAAACACAAGAACCTAAAGCAAGCAATTCATATGGAACTGTCCTCAACCAACATTCTAACCCTTCAACAAAAGCACCATCACATCCTAAACAACACTGTCCAAGATATTTCCAGCAGATTTTTCCACTGCTTGTGTTCAAATTTAACACCACACCCACTCTACAGAGGCATGGAAAACATGAAGCAGGCCAACACTCATAAAATCCAATAGCGCCACCATTCATCAATTCTCTCTCTTTAAAGATTGGCCAGCCAGGCAGGCATAGACCCAGGCCACGCAGAGCAGAGATATGTGACCAACCAGCCAGCAACAGTCGTTCAGTCAGTCAGGCTGTATTTTGTGTTTCCAGCGCTGCAGTGATTTGTAATAAGTTAGCCAGCCAACCAAACAGGGCCAGCTACAGCAATGCTATATAGCCAGTCAGTCAGCCAGCCAGCCAAACAGGGCCAGCTACAGCAATGCTATATAGCCAGCCAGCCAGCCAGCCAGAGCAGGCCAGTCAGTAGCCGGTTTCCATAAGGCTAGCCAGAGAGCCAGATCCAGCCAGTTCCATGTGCTGCAGTGACATATAGCCAGACAGCCAGCCAGGCAGGCGGTCAGCGAGCCAGACTGTTTCCAGTGCTGCAGTGATTTATAGCCACCCAGTCAGTCAGCCAGCCAGCCAGTGTTTCCCTGTACAGCAGTGCCACTGCCTGCCAAACCCCTGTGACCTACATTACATTCTCTAGAAGAGCTGGATCCTACACGGCTGGCTCACTGGCTCCACAGCTTTTAATTAGAAGACTATAGGTGTTCAGTGCTTTGCTCTATGTTCCTTTCCCATGTTATATTTCACTGGTCTATTTATAGCGTTATGGGGCTAAGGCGCATGCAGTACTATCACCCTGAGCTACAGTACGTTAGCCTACGGTTGGAGGGTTGTGTGTGTGATTGTATTGTGTGTGTGTGTGGTGGTAATTAAACAGATATGTGACCGTAGATACAAGAGAGGGTCACAGGGAACAGGAGAGTCATGGTGCCCTGTGTGCAACCGTAGCTAGCTTCCTGAACCTGGAACCAGCAGCACAGAATGATTCCTCCCTCCCCACCATGTTTATATCAAACTATATAGACATGCAAGCAACAAAACCGAAACACCACCACAGTCCAAACATACAGATGTTTCCACAAATAGATGTCCTATAGCTTAACACACACAATGACAGAGTCACTCACATTGTTTTGCAATATGTCAAAGCAATAACAGACAATCACCGAATTTCCACATCTCATTACAAATCAGATATAGAGCAGTAAATTGAGTCAAAGACTAGTTGGGGATGTGGTGGGTCCTAGTCTAGAAGAAGAGCCTAAAGCAATGACTGTCTGTCACACTGATCTGCTGTCAGATGTTTTCTGACAAGTTCCCTTGGACAAGTTCCCTGAGCATCACGCCTGGCTGCCTCAGACAGAAGAGCAGAGAAACAAACACACAAATTGCAGCATACACACACAGACCTCACTTTACCCCCAACTTAATAATGCAGGGATTTTCCTGCCATTGAAATCCTTGGGCGGGCCCCCTAAGCACTTTTTCTGGTCGCTTAAATCCAAACAGTGTCATTTTTTATTATTATACATTTGCGGGATGGAAAAAGGCTTTCAGTGTTGACTTAAAGGATATAAAGTATGTCGAAAAGATAATGGACCTATACAGTTTTAAATAATATAATATTTGAGAAATCACTAAAATAAAACCTATAGAGTGCTAGGTTTCCATCCAATTGGTGAGATTTATGCAAATATTCTGAAATCCGTATAAATAGATGAGCATTTTCCCACCAGATGTGTTTTCATCAAATTTACTTGTTGGGGATAAAAGGCGTGATGACGTGGTGCACATAAAAATTACTTACAAATTACACAAAATTAATAAAAATTACTTTTGCAGTTAAATGAAAATGGGCTTCCATGGCATTTATCTCTACTGATGGTTTTGTCAAAAAAATAAAGCGTTATAGGCTATAGCGAATGTGCCCACTTTGGTCTTGGCACGTTCGCTCTAGCCAACAGCTCACAGATAAAGTGCGGGTATAGCCTACAAGATGACATTATAATTATTTGTCAAACAGCAGCCAAAGCATCGATCATCATGTCACCAGAATAAGACCCTCAGTATTTTTTGGAAAGGCGCATCAAGCTCATCACCATGCACTTTCACTACCTTGTAAAGTTCATCATAATTTATTTAATCTGTAGCCTAATAAACGGCATGCTTTCCCGAGTCGTAGTAGGTGGACTACACGACATATCATCGCGTGACTCCAAGTTTACTTCAATATAATGGTTATTATATCAATATCTGCACATAAAAAGGTGTTTCAACAGCCATTTCTCGCATGTTTTCATCAGGCCTGTCATGACATTTTTTTTTTATCAGACATGTACTTTACTTGCTTAAAAAAGGTTGGATGGAAACCTGTATATAGCAGTATAGATTGTTATTGTGTTTGCACAAAAGAACACAGCATTAGCCATGGCAAAATGCATGGAATTGCAGGAAATTAGCTTTAAACTGCAACATTTTCTCTCAGCTGCATGGCAAAATGTGTAGAATTGCACTAAATGTTCTTTAAACTGAAGAGAAATAAAATATCAGCTTTCATCAAGACATTTCAGCCGCTCCAACAGGGTCGACCGCATCCCCTACCACGCCCCCTGCCACTCTCACCACCTAAGCCTCTTTTTTTATCCAGAAAATCCCCTGTAAGGATCATAATAATTGACTGAATTTACGCAACGTTTTGTCCAGACGCTTATAGCACTTTACATAGTGAGGAGGGAACCTCACATAATTTCCCATTTTAAATGCAACCACCCCCTGCCCCCTTCCAGCTCACAGCCAACAAAACTTAACCTCGGTAGCCTCTTGCATGCAGCCCTCCCTGCTCATAAAAACAGACCCCCACCACCCGGAATAATATCAACATTTCACCCTAAGCCAGTGCGAGCCTCGAGTGTAAACGTAGCCACGGCCAGACCAATGGAGGAGAGGCTGGGAGTCGGCCTGACAGGCTCAAAATAAAGATGTTCCGAGTCGAGGGCCCCAGGTTCCGACCGTGGCATTCTATGACTTTATGAGTGTTAACCTCGGCCCTATCCCCGACCCCCACCCCCACCCCTCCCCAACACTGAAACATCTTGGGGGCAGATGCCTAGAAGCCCCACCCGTGCTCCTGTGTGTTTCATGATAGAATACTCAGGAGAGAGAGAAACAACATAGTCTAACACAGAGTTTTATTTTCAGTGGAACAATACCCCAACTTGTAAAGACAAAGACACACCTGAATGGCTTTCCAAGAGGTGTTTAGTGGTCTAGTCTCAGTCCTCCTGACTTAAATCTATAGAATTTCGGGGCAGAAAACTAAAGGAGAAGTAAAGTGTTTCAGATTTCAGTAGAATGATCAGGGGCAGAGGAGAGAAACAGAACATAGTGCAATATTCATATAAGGATTTAATAAATAGTTGAATAGAGGGATTCACAATGTGACGAAAAAGAAGACTTCCTGTGTGTCCAAATGTAAAACATTTTAGAAAATGAAATGCTAGCCATTCAGAACGGTAGAAAAGAGAAGTGCAGGTGCTGCCGTGCTGGTTTCAACTTTCCCACAAAAGCCTCTGTCTGAGCTCAGACAGTTATGTTTAAGTAACGCTTTTAAAACTCATAATAGGAGATCAACCAAGTCAAATTGTACAGACATTTTCCTGAACAAAAGTTCTTACCTTCTAAAAAAAAATTAGTCTGGCTATATCTATGATGCCCCATAGATGTCATGGTGGAGAGAAAAAACAGCCAGGCTTATCTATTCCCTTAGTTTGTTATTTGTTCCCAACTTCCCTCCCTCAATGTATTCATTAATTTTCTCAATGTATTTATTTGTTCCCTCGGATCTCCCGCGCAGATCGATCAAAGCGCCACTGAATGGTCGACCATGGTCTCAGCTCTCCATTGCTAGGACTTATGTAGACTACTTCCTCATTTCGCCATTTCGTCTAGTTTGCTTTGTTTGTCATGCATTCTTGTTAAGTAGAAGTAGGCCTATACACTTCGTGCAAACTCTGATTCATGCCACATGGACAGTCCATTTTGTGCGCCTCTTCCACATGACCCAGTATTTTACTCTACATGCACAGGGCTATAAGCTAACCTCGTCCCCAGGCTATTGAGCACAAAAGTGTTTGTGAACAAGATTAAGGCCATAGCTCACGTCCAGTAAATCATGGCACCGGCCAAGCACCTGAATGTGTTTATGATTGGTTTACAATTGTGTATGTGACTCAGCAGCAGAAAGGAAAGGAATGCTAATTGATTATTTATAATTTCCAGGAGGCTTCGGTGTTAACAAGTGCAATGAAATGTTCTCATCCGTACACGAAGCAAGAATTCCAGGCATACTCTAGCTAGCTAGCTACCTACCTATCCTAGCCTGACTGTTGGCTAACATCTAATCCTATTTTCCCTAACCCTATAGCGCCAAACCCTAAAAACCAACCCTAACATGGAACCCAAACCGACTGCGCGCGTGCGCCATCGTGCCCCCCCACACCAAACGCGACCACAACACGCAGGTTAAAATATCAAAACAAACTCTGGACCAATGACATTAATTTGGGGACAGGTCGAAAAGCATTCAACATGCATGGCAATTTAGCTAGTTAGCTTGCACTTGCTAGCTAATTTGTCCTATTTAGCTAGCTTGCTGTTATTAGCTAATTTGTCCTGGGACCTAAACATTGAGTTGTTATTTTACCTGAAATGCACAAGGTCTTCTACTCCGACAATTAACCCAAACATAAAACGGCCAACCGAATCGTTTTTAGTCATCTCTCCTCCTTCCAGGCTTTTTCATCTTTGAACTTATATGGTGATTGGTATCTACACTTTCATAGTATTACCACGACAACCGGCAAAACATTTAGTCTTTCAATCACCCACATGGGTATAACCAAAAAGGAGATGTCAAGTGGGTACCTGCTTCCATAAACCAATGAGGAGATGGGAGAGGCAGGACTTTCAGTGGGATCTGCGTCAGAAATAGAAAAGAGTTCTATTTTAACCCTTGGCATCTCAGACGATCGTTGGCGCCGCCAGCAGTGTGGGTGCAATAATTGAATAACATGGATTTCTACATTTATTTTGCGACACTCTGGTCAGCATATTTGACCTAGTGGGGGACAAACAATGTCTCCAGTTGGTCACATTTTTGTTAATTTACTATACTATTGTGGGGACTTATAGTATAGTTAAACACGTCCACACACACGTTTCTGGGGAAGACCTTTGGGGTGCAGAAGACGCAACGAATAGACAATCTTGCGGATTCCGAGGATAATAAAATTGAGGGAATTAAAGAATACAATTGAGGGAACAAAAAAAAGAAAGGTTTAGCTTGGCATTTTTGTCTCCCATCATGACCATATATAAAACATTTGATATCTTACTTTTCATAATAGACCTTGAATATGTTATCCCAAGCAGAATAAAACAGCATCACTTTGATGTCTAGTTAATGGCTGTCTGAAAAGTAATTATCTATCCAAGCAGGAGATAAAATAAAATGCTAAATAATTGTGTTGAAAATTAGTTGGGCTGAAATGTAGCAGCATACACAAAACACTATGAATAAAAGTAAACTTTGAATACGCAATACAGTAACAATAGGCATACAGGTACCTGGATGTTGACTATGCTATGTATATTTGCACTTTGTGGTTGTGTGTGTACATGGTTCTCGGTGCACCATGAGGCACTAAGCATGCTGAGACAGAAGAGTGCAGGAGATGGGAGTCAAGGTGAAGGAGAGAAGAAAGCACTCTGCTATCTGGGTGGTACTCTCTCAAGGGAGGTGGGGCTGGAAATAATGTAGTTTGAACCTCGGGTGGATAAGGATGGGCATAGTGAAGTGTTGTAAGAAGACGCATGTGACCCCGTCTTGCACTCTAGCTGGCTGTTTGTGGAGGGTGTGTGTGTCTTGTCTACCCATCAGCCTCTCTGCTTGGCCTCCCTGGTACCCTCTCTCAGGGAGGTAGGGGGTAATTTCAGTGTCTGCTTCAGAGTCTGTCGGCCTTCCCTAACTCCACGCCATCACACCAGATCTCTCACACTGCCATGTCCTCTACATGACTTCACACCATCCCCATAGAGACTTGTTAGAGTTAGACCAGGGTACTGGAGGGGATCTCCGAAAATATCTTTCAAAAATGGGAAAAAATATATATATTTCAATGTTTTTATGGAAATCGCGAGCAACAAAAGAATGAACATATTTGTAATTACATACCTACAGCAGAAAAGACGAGCATATCTTCTTCCTAATGTCAACTTTATTTCTCTCAAGCAAATTAAACTTATTGGAGATAATTACACTCACTGGTGCGTCTGACATAGGCTTTGAAAAAGCACCAGTAACTTAGGCCATTCACCAGACGCTTTTATCCAAAGCAAAGTTCAGTCATGCTTGCATACATTATTTTTTTTTTTACATGTGTGTGGTCCCGGGAATTTGTATTTATTTATTTTATTTTACCAGGTAGGCAAGTTGAGAACAAGTTCTCATTTAAAATTTCGACCTGGCCAAGATGAAGCAAAGCAGTTCGACAGATACAACGACAGAGTTACACATGGAGTAAAACAAACATACAGTCAATAATACAGTATAAACAAGTCTATATACAATGTGAGCAAATGAGGTGAGAAGGGAGGTAAAGGCAAAAAAGGCCATGGTGGCAAAGTAAATAAAATAAAGCAAGTAAAACACTGGAATGGTAGATTTGCAATGGAAGAATGTGCAAAGTAGAAATAAAAATGGGGTGAAAAGGAGCAAAATAAATAAATAAACGAAATACAGTTGGGAAAGAGGTAGTTGTTTGGGCTAAATTATAGGTATGCTATGTACAGGTGCAGTAATCTGTGAGCTGCTCCGACAGTTGGTGCTTAAAGCTAGTGAGGGAGATAAGTGTTTCCAGTTTCAGAGATTTTTGTAGTTCGTTCCAGTCATTGGCAGCAGAGAACTGGAAGGAGAGGCGGCCAAAGAAAGAATTGGTTTTGGGGGTGACTAGAGAGATATACCTGCTGGAGCGTGTGCTACAGGTGTGATTTGCTATGGTGACCAGCGAGCTGAGATAAGGGGGGACTTTACCTAGCAGGGTCTTGTAGATGACATGGAGCCAGTGGGTTTGGCGACGAGTATGAAACGAGGGCCAGCCAACGAGAGCGTACAGGTCGCAATGGTGGGTAGTATATGGGGCTTTGGTGACAAAACGGATTGCACTGTGATAGACTGCATCCAATTTGTTGAGTAGGGTATTGGAGGCTATTTTGTAAATGACATCACCAAAGTCGAGGATTGGTAGGATGGTCAGTTTTACAAGGGTATGTTTGGCAGCATGAGTGAAGGATGCTTTGTTGTGATATAGGAAGCCAATTCTAGATTTAACTTTGGATTGGAGATGTTTGATATGGGTCTGGAAGGAGAGTTTACAGTCTAACCAGACACCTAAGTATTTGTAGTTGTCCACGTATTCTAAGTCAGAGCCATCCAGAGTAGTGATGTTGGACAGGCGGGTAGGTGCAGGAGCGATCGGTTGAAGAGCATGCATTTAGTTTTACTTGTATTTAAGAGCAATTGGAGGCCACGGAAGGAGAGTTGTATGGCATTGAAGCTTGCCTGGAGGGTTGTTAACAGTGTCCAAAGAAGGGCCGGAAGTATACAGAATGGTGTTGTCTGCGTAGAGGAGGATCAGAGACTCACCAGCAGCAAAAGCGACCTCATTGATGTATACAGAGAAGAGAGTCGGTCCAAGAATTGAACCCTGTGGCACCCCCATAGAGACTGCCAGAGGTCCGGACAGCAGACCCTCCAATTTGACACACTGAACTCTATCAGAGAAGTAGTTGGTGAATCAGGCGAGGCAATCATTTGAGAAACCAAGGCTGTCGAGTCTGTCGATGAGGATGTGGTGATTGACAGAGTCGAAAGACTTGGCCAGATCAATGAATACGGCTGCACAGTAATGTTTCTTATCGATGGCGTTTAAGATATCGTTTAGGACCTTGAGCGTGGCTGAGGTGCACCCATGACCTGCTCTGAAACCAGATTGCATAGCAGAGAAGGTATGGTGAGATTCGAAATGGTCGGTAATCTGTTTGTTGACTTGGCTTTCGAAGACCTTAGAAAGGCATGGTAGGATAGATATAGGTCTGTAGCAGTTTGGGTCAAGAGTGTCCCCCCCTTTGAAGAGGGGGATGACCGCAGCTGCTTTCCAATCTTTGGGAATCTCAGACGACACGAAAGAGAGGTTGAACAGGCTAGTAATAGGGGTGGCAACAATTTCGGCAGATAATTTTAGAAAGAAAGGGTCCAGATTGTCTAGCCCAGCTGATTTGTAGGGGTCCAGATCTTGCAGCTCTTTCAGAACATCAGCTGAATGGATTTGGGAGAAGGAGAAATGGGGAATGCTTGGGCGAGTTGCTGTTGGGGGTGCAGTGCTGTTGACCGGGGTAGGAGTAGTCAGGTGGAAAGCATGGCCAGCCGTAGAAAAATGCTTATTGAAATTCTCAATTACGGTGGATTTATCAGTGGTGACAGTGTTTCCTATCTTCAGTGCAGTGGGCAGCTGTTATAAGGTGTTCTTATTCTCCATGGACTTTACAGCTGCATATCACAGGGGCTGTTCGATGCTAATGCAGAACGCCATAGGATGTTTTTGTGTTGGTTAAGGGCAGTCAGGTCTGGGGAGAACCAAGGGCTATATCTGTTCCTGGTTCTAAATGTCTTGAACGGGGCATGTTTATTTAAGATGGTTAGGAAGGCATTTAAAAAAATATCCAGGCATCCTCTACTGACGGGATGAGATCAATATCCTTCCAGGATACCCCGGCCAGGTCGATTAGAAAGGCCTGCTCGCTGAAGTGTTTCAGGGAGCGTTTTACAGTGATGAGTGGAGGTTGTTTGACCGCTGACCCATTACGGATGCAGGCAATGAGGCAGTGATCGCTGAGATCTTGGTTGAAGACAGCAGAGGTGTATTTAGAGGGGAAGTTGGTTAGGATGATATCTATGAGGGTGCCCGTGTTTAAGGCTTTGGGGAGGTAACTGGTAGGTTCATTGATAATTTGTGTGAGATTGAGGGCATCAAGTTTAGATTGTAGGATGGCTGGGGTGTTAAGCATGTTCCAGTTTAGGTCGCCTAGCAGCACGAGCTCTGAAGATAGATGGGGGGCAATCAGTTCACATATGGTGTCCAGAGCACAGCTGGGGGCAGAGGGTGGTCTATAGCAGGCGGCAACGGTGAGAGACTTGTTTTTAGAGAGGTGGATTTTTAAAAGTAGAAGTTCAAATTGTTTGGGTACAGACCTGGATAGTAGGACAGAACTCTGCAGGCTATCTTTGCAGTAGATTGCAACACCAGCCCCTTTGGCAGTTCTATCTTGTCTGAAAATGTTGTAGTTTGTAATTAAAATTTCTGAATTTTTGGTGGTCTTCCTAAGCCAGGATTCAGACACAGCTAGAACATCCGGGTTGGCAGAGTGTGCTAAAGCAGTGAATAGAACAAACTTAGGGAGGAGGCTTCTAATGTTAACATGCATGAAACCAAGGCTATTACGTTTACAGAAGTCGTCAAAAGAGAGCGCCCGGGGAATAGGAGTGGAGCTAGGCACTGCAGGGCCTGGATTCACCTCTACATCGCCAGAGGAACATAGGAGGAGTAGAATAAGGGTGCGGCTAAAAGCAATAAGAATTGGTCGTCTAGAACGTCTGGAACAGAGAGTAAAATGAGGTTTCTGGGGGCGATAAAACAGCATCAAGGTATAATGTACAGACAAAGGTATGGTAGGATGTGAATACAGTGGAGGTAAACCTAGGTATTGAGTGATGAAGAGATATTGTCTCTAGAAACATCATTGAAACCAGGAGATGTCATTGCATGTGTGGGTGGTGGAACTAATAGGTTGGATAAGGTATAGTGAGCAGGACTAGAGGCTCTACAGTGAAATAAGCCAATAAACACTAACCAGAACAGCAATGGACAAGACATATTGACATTAAAGGGAGGCATGCTTAGTCGAGTGATCAAAAGGGTCCAGTGAGTGGAGAGGTTGTTGTTGTTAGCCACCTCTTGCGTTCCGTCAGTAGATTAGTGGGGTTCCGTGTGGTAGAGGGGATTAATCCAAATCACACAACAACAACAAAAATAAAAACAATATATATAGTTAGAGGCCCAAGAAGAAAACATAATAATAATAAAAATAAATAAATTGTCCGATTGTCTATTCAGATAGCAGCCGGTAAGACAGCTAACGGTTAGTAGGCCGCAGATGGGCGTTCAGGTAACGTCGCGACGGAGGAGCCAGCCGGATCTTCTTCGGGTAGATAACGTCGGCAGTCCAGTTGTGAAGGCCCGGTGGGGCTCCGCGTAGGCAGTAAAACGGGTCCGGATAGGTGACTGCTGCCCAGGAGTGATTGATGGAACTCAGGAGTGATTGACGGAGCTGGCTAGCTCCGGAATAAATCAAATCAAATCCAATTTTATTTGTCACATACACATGGTTAGCAGATGTTAATGCGAGTGTAGCGAAATGCTTGTGCTTCTAGTTCCGACAATGCAGTGATAACCAACAAGTAATCTAACTAACAATTCCAAAACTACTGTCTTATACACAGTGTAAGGGGATAAGGAACATGTACATAAGGATATATGAATGAGTGATGGTACAGAGCAGCATACAGTAGATGGTATCGAGTACAGTATATACATATGAGATGAGTGTGTAGACAAAGTAAACAAAGTGGCATAGTTAAAGTGGCTAGTGATACATGCGTTACATAAGGATGCAGTCGATGATGTAGAGTACAGTATATACATATGCATATGAGATGAATAATGTAGGGTAAGTAACATTATATAAGGTAGCATTGTTTAAAGTGGCTAGTGATATATTTACATCATTTCCCATCAATTCCCATTATTAAAATGGCTGGAGTTGGGTCAGTGTCAATGACAGTGTGTTGGCAGCAGCCACTCAGTGTTAGTGGTGGCTGTTTAACAGTCTGATGGCCTTGAGATAGAAGCTGTTTTTCAGTCTCTCGGTCCCAGCTTTGATGCACCTGTACTGACCTCGCCTTCTGGATGATAGCGGGGTGAACAGGCAGTGGTTCGGGTGGTTGATGTCCTTGATGATCTTTATGGCCTTCCTGTAACAACGGGTGGTGTAGGTGTCCTGGAGGGCAGGTAGTTTGCCCCCGGTGATGCGTTGTGCAGTCCTCACTACCCTCTGGAGAGCCTTACGGTTGAGGGCGGAGCAGTTGCCGTACCAGGCGGTGATACAGCCCGCCAGGATGCTCTCGATTGTGCATCTGTAGAAGTTTGTGAGTGCTTTTGGTGACAAGCCAAATTTCTTCAGCCTCCTGAGGTTGAATAGGCGCTGCTGCGCCTTCTTCACGACGCTGTCAGTGTGAGTGGACCAATTCAGTTTGTCTGTGATGTGTATGCCGAGGAACTTAAAACTAGCTACCCTCTCCACTACTGTTCCATCGATGTGGATAGGGGGTGTTCCCTCTGCTGTTTCCTGAAGTCCACAATCATCTCCTTAGTTTTGTTGACATTGAGTGTGAGGTTATTTTCCTGACACCACACTCCGAGGGCCCTCACCTCCTCCCTGTAGGCCGTCTCGTCGTTGTTGGTAATCAAGCCTACCACTGTTGTGTCGTCCGCAAACTTGATGATTGAGTTGGAGCGTGCGTGGCCACGCAGTCGTGGGTGAACAGGGAGTACAGGAGAGGGCTCAGAACGCACCCTTGTGGGGCCCCCGTGTTGAGGATCAGCGGGGAGGAGATGTTGTTGCCTACCCTCACCACCTGGGGGCGGCCCGTCAGGAAGTCCAGTACCCAGTTGCACAGGGCGGGGTCGAGACCCAGGGTCTCGAGCTTGATGACGAGCTTGGAGGGTACTATGGTGTTGAATGCCGAGCTGTAGTCGATGAACAGCATTCTCACATAGGTATTCCTCTTGTCCAGGTGGGTTAGGGCAGTGTGCAGTGTGGTTGAGATTGCATCGTCCGTGGACCTATTTGGGCGGTAAGCAAATTGGAGTGGGTCTAGGGTGTCAGGTAGGGTGGAGGTGATATGGTCCTTGACTAGTCTCTCAAAGCACTTCATGATGACGGAAGTGAGTGCTACGGGGCGGTAGTCGTTTAGCTCAGTTACCTTAGCTTTCTTGGGAACAGGAACAATGGTGGCCCTCTTGAAGCATGTGGGAACAGCAGACTGGTATAGGGATTGATTGAATATGTCCGTAAACACACCGGCCAGCTGGTCTGCGCATGCTCTGAGGGCGCGGCTGGGGATGCCGTCTGGGCCTGCAGCCTTGCGAGGGTTAACACGTTTAAATGTCTTACTCACCTCGGCTGCAGTGAAGGAGAGACTGCATGTTTCCGTTGCAGGCCGTGTCAGTGGCACTGTATTGTCCTCAAAGCGGGCAAAAAGTTATTTAGTCTGCCTGGGAGCAAGACATCCTGGTCCGTGACTGGGCTGGATTTCATCTTGTAGTCCGTGATTGACTGTAGACCCTGCCACATGCCTCTTGTGTCTGAGCCATTGAATTGAGATTCCACTTTGTCTCTGTACTGACGCTTAGCTTGTTTGATAGCCTTACGGAGGGAATAGCTGCACTGTTTGTATTCAGTCATGTTGCCAGACACCTTGCCCTGATTAAAAGCAGTGGTTCGCGCTTTCAGTTTCACGCGAATGCTGCCATCAATCCACGGTTTCTGGTTAGGGAATGTTTTTATCGTTGCTATGGGAACGACATCTTCGACGCACGTTCTAATGAACTCGCACACCGAATCAGCGTATTCGTCAATATTCCCATCTGACGCAATACGAAACATATCCCACTCCACGTGATGGAAGCAGTCTTGGAGTGTAGAGTCAGCTTGGTCTGACCAGCGTTGGACAGACCTCAGCGTGGGAGCCTCTTGTTTTAATTTCTGCCTGTAGGCAGGGATCAGCAAAATCGACGAAAGCCGATAGTTACACGGATAGCAGCTAGCTAGCTGTGAGATCCGGGTATGAATGTCCAGAGAACGGTATGTTCCGTTCCAAGCCGCGCTGCGCCGTACAAAACTGGCAATAGATTTTCGAGCTAAAGGATAGCTGATGACCACAAACCGTGGTTAGCTGAATACTAATGATTTGCCAGTAAAGAAGCGAACTAGCTTCTGAACTAGCTTCTGATTAGCTTCTGGGCTAGTTTCTGGCTAGTTTCTGGCTAGCTTCTTGGAGTTTCTGGCTAGCTTCTTGGAGTTTCTGGCTAGCTTCTTGGAGTTTCTGGCTAGCTTCTTGGAGTTTCTGGCTAGCTTCTTGGAGGATTACAGATTTGAGGTAAATAATACTTTTTTAGAAATATAAATTGGTGAGGCGGGTTGCAGGAGAGTGTTTTGAAGATGAGTTGATGGAAAATAAAAATGTGAAAAAAGTTGTAAATATATATATACAGGACACGACAAGGACAAAAGACATCTGACCTGCTATGCCATCTTGGTATATAACGAAACCATTATCCTGGCGTTGCAAATGCCGTGGTCTACCAACTGAGCTAAAGGGGTCCACAGACGAGGCATGCTTTCTTGGCTTGGACATACATTTTTTCCAACACATGTCTAACGCCCTGCGCACACGCACATACACACACACAGTACTTAAGATACAGTGCCGTGCGAAAGTATTCGGCCCCCTTGAACTTTGCGACCTTTTGCCACATTTCAGGCTTCAAACATAAAGATATAAAACTGTATAAAATTGGGCGTGTAAATTAACTCGTAGGAAGAAAATTTATAATTTACGCGAGTAAAAAAAAGTTAGTATATATAAATTGCTCGTACACTTGATTTACACACACACCTGTAAGTTTTTTGCCTTGATATATCAGACACGTTCTAAAACACTGTGCTAGTGAAGTCTTATTTACATCAAAAAATGCCCCAAATGACAATTTATGGTCACAAACATTCCCTTTTAAAGCTGCAAGAAATGTCTCTAATTTCTGTTCGCCAACATGTAGAAATCAAAGACAAAGAAAACAACTTTTTGGACGCAGAAATATAACTTTTGTTCACTGAAGTGGAAGCAAAACAAGATCTTCCAGCAATGGTATATTTGCCATTTTGGACAAGTCACAGTGTTGCCTTTATTATCATTTAACTGGTTTAACTAAATTGCCTCCAACCTTACATTCCACTCTCTAATTTCCTTTATTATTCAATTAGGCTTAAATGGTTTCATGTTTATGAATTCGATAGCACTCTGAGAAAACTATGAGTAGCTTAGGTGTCTATAAAATAAATACATGAATAAACTAAAATGTATTATCTTTTTCTTCATAGTTTATGATTTGGTCCAGTACTGTATGTCAATTAGAGGTCGACCGATTATGATTTTTCAATGCCGATACCGATTATTGGAGGACCAAAAAAGCCAATACTGATTAAATCGGGTCGATTTTTATTTATTTATTTGTAATAATGACAATTGCAACAATACTGGATGAACACTTATTTTAACTTAATATAATACATCAATAAAAATCAATTTAGCCTCAAATAAATAATGAAACATCAATTTGGTTTAAATAATGCAAAAACAAAGTGTTGGAGAAGTAAAAGTGCAATATGTGCCATGTAAAAAAGCTAACGTTTGAGTTCCTTGCTCAGAACATGAGAACATATGAAAGCTGGTGGTTCCTTTTAACATGAGAATTCAATATTCCAAGGTAAGAGGTTTAAGGTTGTAGTTAATATAGTATTTATAGGACCCTCTCTCTCTATACCATTTGTATTTCATATACATTTGACTATCGGATGTTCTTATAAGCACTATAGTATTGACAGTGTAACAGTATAGCTTCCGTCCCTCTCCTCGCTCCTACCTGGGCTTGAACCAGGAACACATCGACAACAGCCACCCTTGAAGCAGCGTTACCCATTGCTCCACAAAAGCCGCGGCCCTTGCAGAGCAAGGGGAATAACTGCTCCAAGTATCAGAGCGAGTGACGTTTGAAACGCTATTAGCGCACACCCAGCTAACTAGCTAGCCATTTCACATCGGTTACACAGGCCATTAGGCTGATAGGCTTGAAGTCATAAACAGCGCTGTGCTTGCGAAGAGCTGCTGGCAAAACCCACTAAAGTGCTGTTTGAATGAATGCGTAAGAGCCTGCTGCTGCCTACCGTCGCTCAGTCAGACTGCTCTATCAAATCATAGACTTAATTATAACATAATAACACACAGAAATGCGAGCCTTTGGTCATTAATATGGTCGAATCTGGAAACTATAATTTCGAAAACATAACATGTATTATTTCAGTGAAATACGGAACCGTTCAGTATTTTATCTAACGGGTGGCATCCCTAAGTCTAAATATTCTTGTTACATTGCACAACTTTCAATGTAATGTCATAATTACATATAATTCTGCCAAATTAGTTTGCAATGAGCCAGGCTGACCAAACAGTTACATATACCCTGACTCTGCGTGCAATGAACGCAAGAGAAATGGCACAATTTCACCTGGTTAATATTGCCTGCTAACCTGGATTTTGTTTAGCTAAAAATGCAGGTTTAAAAATATATACTTCTGTGTATTTATTTTAAGAAAGGCATTGGTGTTTATGGTTAGGTATAGTCTGCCAGCAATTGTGCTTTTTTCACAAATGCGCTTTTGTTAAATCATCCCCCAGCGTTGCATCGATTATATGCAACGCAGGACATGCTAGATAAACTAGTAATATCCTCAACCATGTGTAGTTATAACTAGTGATTATGATTGATTGATTGTTTTTTTATAAGATAAGTTTAATGCTAGCTAGCAACTTACCTTGTTTTTTCTAGTTAGTTTTTGCTACCATGTGGGTTTTTAGCTTGCTTGAGCCTGCTATCTGAAGAGTGTTAATTCACCCGTTTCCATACATGTTACATTTTAAAACATTTAACCATGTGTAGTTATAACTAGTGATTATGATTGATTGATTGTTTTTTATAAGATAAGTTTAATGCTAGCTAGCAACTTACCTTGTTTTTTCTAGTTAGTTTTTGCTACCATGTGGGTTTTTAGCTTGCTTGAGCCTGCTATCTGAAGAGTGTTAATTCACCTGTTTCCATACATGTTACATTTTAAAACATTTATCTCATGAAGGAGATGTTTAATCTAACTCCTTAACTTTTTATCTTCAAATGGAACTGGTGCAATTTGCACTGGTGACAGACAATGGACATCACACCCATTGGCTGTGCTGCTCATGCATTGAATCTGCTCCTCAAGGACATCATAGCACAGAAAACAATAGATACACTCTACAAGAGAGCCAAGGAAATGGTTAGGTATGTGAAGGGTCATCAAGTTACAGAAGCAATCTACCTCACCAAGCAACGTGAGAAGAATAAGAGCACTACATTGAAGCTGCCCAGCAACACCCGTTGGGGTGGTGTTGTCATCATGTTTGACCGTCTCCTGGAGGGGAAGGAGTCTCTCCAACAAATGGCCATTTCACAGTCTGCCGATATGGACAGCCCCATCAAGAGTATCCTCCTGGATGATGTATTTTGGGAGAGAGTGGTAAAGAAGCCTGAAACTCCTGAAACCTATAGCGGTAGCCATTGCACGGATTGAGGGAGACAATGCCATAATAATTCTGTCTCTATATGATATGGTAAATATAGCCAATGCAAAAAACATCTATAATTAAATCGAATTAATATTAATTTGCATATATTTCCATTAATTCCCATATATTCCCCTTAATTCCAATATATTCCCACGGAAAGTTTCCACCTCTGAATATTCCCCAAAACGTGCAACCCTAGGCACTACTTTACCTGACACTGACTTGTCAGTTCCTCAACGGTTGTGTACGAGTCTCTACTTTTATCCAATGTAAAAATTTGCTACATCGAACCGGTCAGTCATATTTAAAGAATAGTATTAAATTAAATCAAACTTTATTTAAAGTGCATTTAACGTTTGATTTGATTTAGTCCTATTGTTTAACTACACTGAGTTTTCAAAACAGTTTACAAACATTACACCGTCCTAATATTGAGTTGCACCCCCTTTCCCCCCTGAACAGCCTGAATTTGTCGGGGCATGGACTACAAGCTGTCGAAAGCGTTCCACAGGGATGCTGGCCCATGTTGACTGCAATGCTTCCCCACAGTTGTGTCAAGGCTGGATGGCCTTTGGGTGGTGGACCACTCTTGATTCACAAGGGAAACTGTTGAGAGTGAAAAACCCAGCAGTTGCAGCTCTTGACACACTCAAACCGGTGCGCCTGGCACCTACTACCATACCCTGTTCAAAGGCACTTAAATCTTTTGTCTTACCCATTCCACAAAGGGTGGTGTATGGCCCTCTGGGGCCGAGGTCCCTGCCATCCAGAACATCTATACCAGGCAGTGTCAGAGGAAGGCACAACAAATTGTCAGCATCCAGCCACCCAAGCCGTAGAATGTTCTCTATGCTAGAGCATGGCAAACAGTACCCATGCATTAAGTCTGGAACCAACAGGATCCTGAACAGCTTCTACCCCCAAGCCATAACATTTCTAAACAAGACTGCTAAATAGCTAATCAAATTGCTACCTGCTGCTGCTACTGTCTACACTCTATAAGCACTTAAAGGTTCAAATATTTCATTACGATCCAGACAGATTCTTTATCAAGTGGTGTGAGGAGTCACTAGATTGAATTAGCAGTAGCAGCACAGAAGTCTTACCTATTCCTGGTTCAGTACTACGACCCAGGGTGTATAGGCGTCTTTCTATAAATAACTGGGGCCAATGTGTGACACTAGGATCAACATTTCAAAATGGTTTGAAACAAAATAATAATATTTGTTATGCAGTTTCACATGTGTACTTCAAAGAATGTATACTGAGTGTAAAACACATTAAGAACACCTGCTCTTTTCATGACAGACTGCCCAGGTGATAGCTATGCTCCCTTATTGAAGTCACTTGTTAAATCCACTTCAAATCAGTGTGTATGAAGGGTAGGGGACACCTACAACTTGAGACATGGATTGTGTGTGTGCGCCATTCAGAGGGTGAATAGGCAAAACAAAATAAGTGCTCCTGAGTGGTGCAGCAGTCTAAGGCACTGCATCTCAGTGCTAGAGGCGTCACTACATACCCTGGTTTGGTTCCAGGCTGTATCGCAACCGATTGATTGGGAGTCCCATAGGCCGGCGCACAATTGGCCCAGCGACATCCAGGTTAGGGTTTGGCCGGGGGAGGCAGTCATTGTAAATAAGAATTTGTTCTTAACTGACTTGCCTAGTTAAAAAAAGGTTACATTTAAACTTAATTTTTTTTTTATTGACACCTTGTAGAGTCCATGCTCCAACGGGGTGCAACTCAATATTAGGAAGGTGCTCTTAATGTTTGTTTACTCAGTGTAAATATCTATAAAACATAGGCGTACAACTATACATCATTTAAGCAGGGTTCATACAGACATTAACATGTCAAATTCAAGGACTTCAAGGGACTACTGTATTTAAAACATTTAATTGTAAAAAAAACATTTTTTTAAATTTATTTTTACATTGTAGAATAATAGCGAAGACATCAAAACTACGAAATAACATATGGAATCGTGTAGCAACCAAAAAAAGAAAAGTGTTAAACAAAATCAAATATATTTTAGATTATTCAAAGTAGCCACCCTTTGCCTTGACGACAGCTCAACCAGCTTCATGAGGTAGTCACCTGGAATGCATTTCAATTAACAGGTGTGCCTTGTTAAAAGTTAATTTGTGGAATTTATTTCCTTCTTAATGCATTTGAGCCAATCAGTTGTGTTGTGACAAGGTAGGGGTGGTATACAAAATTATAGCCCTATTTGATATAAGACTAAGTCCATATTATGGCAAGAACAGGTCAAATAAGCAAAGAGAAACAACAGTCCACAATTACTTTAAGACATGGTCAGGCAATGCGGAACATTTCAAGTGCAGTCGCAAATACCATCAAGCGCTATGATGAAACTGGCACGAATGAGGACCGCCACAGGAAAGGAAGACCCAGAGTTACCTCTGCTGCTGAGGATAAGTTCATTAGAGTTAACCGCACCTCAGATTCCAGCCCAAATAAATGCTTCGGAGTTCAAGTAACAGACATGTCGACAACTGCTCAGAGGAGACTGCGTGAATCAGGCCTTCATGGTCAAATTTCTGCAAAGAAACCACTACAAATGGACACCAATAAGAAGAGACTTGCTTGGGACAAGAAACTTGAGCAATGGACATTAGACTGGTGGAAAACTGTTCCTTGGTCTGATGAGTCCAAATTTGAGATTTTTGGTTCCAATCGCCGTGTCTTTGTGAGACGCAGAGTAGGTGAACTGATGATCTCCGCATGTGTGGTTCCCACAGTGAAGCATGGAGGAGGTAGTGTGACGGTGTTGGGGTGCTTTCCTGGTGACACTGTCAGTGATTTATTTAAATTTCGAGGCACAATTAACCAGCATTGTAACCACAAAATTCTGCAGTGATATGCCATCCCATCTCGTTTGCGCTTAGTGGGACTATCATTTGTTTTTAAACAGGACAATGACCTGTTTAAATGGATTGCTGCATCAGATGACCTGGCCTCCACAATCACCCGACCTCAACCCAATTAAGATGGTTTGGGATGAGTTGGACTGCAAAGTAATGATGTCCGTTGTTTCTCTTTGCTTATTTGAGCTGTTCTTGCCAAAATATGGACTTGGTCTTTTACCAAATAGGGCTATCTTCTGTATACCACCCCTACCTTGTCACAGCACAACTGATTGGCTCAAACACATTAAGAGTGAAAGAAATTCCACAAATGAACTTTTAACAAGGCACCCCTATTAATTTAAATGCATTCCAGGTAACTACCTTATGAAGCTGGTTGAGAGAATGACAGCTTTGCACACTCTTGGCAAAGGTTGGCAAATTTGAAGAATATCAAATGTAAAAATGTTTAGATTTGTTTAACACTTTTTTGGTTACTAAAGGATTTCCTATGTGTTATTTCATAGTTTTGATGTCTTCACTATTATTCTACAATATAGAAAATAGTAAAAATAAAGAAAAACCCTTGAACGATTAGGAGTGTCCAAACTTTTGACTGGTACTGTAGCTATCTTAATGTAATGACGTGAAAAAAAACATTTGCAGATATTTATCAATGACTTATCAACAGCTGTAATCAGTTGTCCAGCGTAGGAAATCCTCACTGGTACACTAGTTTATAGAAAGACCATAGGCTCCAGACAGAATACAGCAAGCATGTTTATTTAGATGTGTGCGCGTGTGAATCTGCCCTCATCTGATTCTATATAGAAAACGTTTCAGGTTATTCCGGTTGGTTGGTAGTTGAGGAAAGGCAGAAGATTCAAACCAGGTGGCGAGACAGACAGACTGGCATGTGGTAGCCAGCTCTACTCATTGACAACTGGAGCGCACACATGCAACACACACACACACATGCAACACACACACACACACACACATGCAACACACACACACACACACATGCAACACACACACACACACATGCAACACACACACACACACACACACACACACACACACACACACACACACACACACACACACACACACACACACACACACACACACACACACACACACACACACACACACACACACACACAGTGTTTCCCCACTCTACAAAGTAAGCAAGTGGCTGATAGTGTCTTTGGTGTGTGGATATGAGTTTACAGCTGGCAGATTGACTGCTGTGGTGGCTCTCTTGATAGCACCAAAGGCTTGGTTAGTGTCTTGGGCAAAGGCAGGGCGGGGGTTATAAGAAGTGTGCTTGCTTGGCGAATTGCTAATTTGACGTAAAATGGCTACACTCCAAAGCCAGCCTTGCTGTTTTTTTCAATCTACTATATGACTCTTCGATTGTCAAAAGAATATCCCCTTCCAGCTAACCCATCCCAAGTAATCAGTCCATATAAAAAGGCCTTCCCTGTAGTCAGTGAGAGGTTAGGCAGAAGCCCTCAGGAGTATTGCCTCTCTGAACCATTCTGAAACGTTCCAGTGGGAAAGATTAAACATGTTCCCTGAATCGAGGCAGTAAGAAGTGCATTCCTGTAAATCAGGTCTAATTTCTACCCAGTTGCCGTGTTGGCTAAATTCAAAACGTGTGTGTGTTTCTCCCTCCTTTCAGACAGCAGCCATAGCTGCCTTAGTAGCCGGCAGCTTCCTTCCACTGACAACAAGCAAGCAAATAAAGCTATTCAGCAGAGACATTGTTAAAAACAGGGTGTGTGTGAGCTTGCATGTTTCCATGTTAATGTAAGTCGCTTTGGATAAAAGCGTCTGCTAAATGGCATATATATATATATATAATGTCCTGTGACGTGATTCATTTTGAGATATACAGTAGTGTGTTCATGTATGCATGAGTTGTTTCGTTCTTGCAACAAATCAGGAACAAATTACATCTGTATATCTATACTGAACAAAAATATAAACACGACATGTAAAGATCGTTTCCATGTTTCATGAATTGAAATAAAAGATAACAGAAAAGTTCCATATGCACAAAAAGCTTATTTTTCTCAAATGTTGTGCAAACTTGTTCACATCCGTTAGTGAGCATTTCTCTTTTGCTAAAATAATCCATCCACCTGACAGGTGTGGCATATGAAGAAGCTGATTAAACAGCATGATCATTACAAAGGTGCACCTTGTGCTGGGGGCAATAAAAGGCCACTCCAAAATGTGCCGTTTTGTCACAACACAATGCAACAGATGTCTCAAGTTGAGGGAGCGTGCAATTGGCATGTTGATTGCAGGAATTTCTAACATAGCCGTTGCCAGAGAATTTAATGCTAATTTCTCTAACATAAGTCACCTCCAAAATTGTTTTAGAGAATTTGGGAGTACGTCAAACTGAAAAAAATCCCTTTGTTGGGAGAAGGTCCTGGCTCCCCAGTGGGTGGGCCTATGCATTCCCAGGCCCACCAATAGCTGCACCCCTGCCCAGTCATGTGAAATCCATAGATTAGGATTAATTAATTTCAAAATTGGTTGATTTTCTTTATATGAACTGTTTACTCAGTAAAATCATTGAAAATGGTTGCCTTTTGCATGTTGCGTTTATATTTTTGTTCAGCGCAGATGAATGTCTGTGTGTTTACTGTGTGCTTGTGTGCAAATTGTTTTATGCCGTCTATAAAATCCACTTCTTAATAGTGTGAATTAACAACGAGATCTCTCGTCATAAGCATTTGAGTAAAAGGATCGTGTGCATGTTCCTCATCTGGAGGGTAGGGTTCACTGATGGATGTCTAACTAGCTAGGCCTAGGACTGCACACTGAATGTTTCAGAGCCACATAACTTGACATGTCTGAGAGGTGACAGAAGCTGTAGCAGAGACATTAAAAATAGGCAGGCAGTGTGCGTGTGTGTGAGAGAGAAGATAGGAGTGCCATTCTCCTTCAAAAGCACTACAACAAATCCTATAAATTAAAATAAATAATCTGCATTCCCACCACCCTCGACTTGAGACATAACATATACATAAGTCATTCTGAAAGGGAGATGAATATACATTATCACATTGAGGTGTACACAATCTTGGATAGTGCACACAACATACACGTTAATGTATCACTAAATGATGATTAGTGTGTTTGATACGGAGGAGAACCACTGCCCACTCTCATTGAAGCCGCTGAAGTTCAAGGCTTGACGCGGTACAGAAGGCATTGTTAGCAGAAAACAGGATCCCCATTATATTGAATGGAAAACTGGCAGCCTTTGTGGTCAATCTTCATGTAAATAAAAAAAAAAGTTTGGTGGTACCAATAACTGCTTCTAATACACCAGACGCATGTCCTTGAACCGATTATTTAAAAATTCACATTCATAAGAAGTTACAGGGATAATTTGGTTGCTAATGGCAGCCTACAATACCCTGGTAGACCTTCAACTTGAGTTACTCAATGAGAGGAGGCAGCGCCGAGCAAGCTTGCAACGTCACTTCCTGGAGTTGCCAAAACTGCACGTTATGTCTCCATGAGACGGCATCCTAACAGACTTAATTTAGTTTTAATGCGCTATTGAGCTTCTCATAGGAAAGAATGGTGTCACATGAAAATAAAATTGATGACCTACCAGCAAGATTAAGATTAAATGGGACATTAAAAAAAATATAGCTGGTGGGTTATACACTGTATCGGCAGGAGAGAACAGCAGCCTCTGGTAAGACAAGCGGTGCCGGTCTATGTATATTTGTAAACAACAGATGGTGCACGATATCTAAGGAAGTCTCAAGGTTTTGCTTTCCTGAGGCTGTAGACCACACCTAGAGAGTTGATCTGTATTTTTCATAGCGGTCTACATACCACCACAGACCGATGCTGGCACTAAGACTGCACTCAATGAGCTGTATCCCGCCATAAGCAAACAGTAAAATACTCATCCAGAGGCAGCGCTCCTAGTGGCCGTGGACTTTAATGCAGGGAAACTTAAATCCATTTAACCAAACTTCTACAAGCATGTTAAATGCGCAACCAGAGGGGAATAATTTAATAAATACAACTCTAGACCACCTTTACTCCACACAGAGACGCGTACAAAGCTCTCCCCCACCCTCCATTTGGCAAATCTGACCATAATTCTATACTCCTGATTCCTGCTTACAATAAAAAAACATTTAAGCAGGAAGCACCAGTGACTCAGTCAATAAAAAGTAGGTCAGATGAAGCAGATGCTAAGCTAACGGACTGTTTTGCTAACACATCCTGGAATATGTTCCGGGATTGGCATTGCGGAGTACACCACATCAGTCACTGGCTTCATAATACATGCCATTTAGCAGACGCTTTTATCCAAAGCGACTTACAGTCATGTGTGCATACATTCTACGTATGGGTGGTCCCGGGGATCGAACCCACTACCCTGGCGTTACAAGCGCCATGCTCTACCAACTGAGCTACAGAAGGACCCCAATAAGTGCATTGATGACATCGTGCCCACGGTGACTGTACTTACACACCCCAAACAGAAGCCATGGAGCTAAAGGGTAAAGGGTAGAGCTGCCACTTTTAAGGAGCAGGACTCGGAAGCTTATAAGAAATCCTGCTATGCCCTCCGACGAACCATCAAACAGGAAAAGTGTCAATACAGGAATAAGATTGAATCGTACAACACCAGCTCCGACGCGTGTTGGATGTGGCAGGGCTTGCAAACTATTACAGACTTACAAAAGGAATCACAGCCGAGAGCTGCCCAGTGACACGAGCCTACTAGACAAGCTAAATTACTTCTATGCTCGCTTCGAGGCAAGTAACACTGTGCCCAAGAACACTAAGGTAACCAGCTTAAATGACTACAGACCCGTAGCACTCACATCTGTAGCCATGAAGTGCTTTGAAAGGCTGGTCTTGGCTCACATCAACACTATTATCCTAGAAACCCTCCAATTTGCATTTACCGCCCTAACAGATCCACAGATGATGCAATCTCGATTGCACTCCACACGGCCCTTTCCCACCTGGACAAAAGGAACACCTTTGTGATAATGCTATTCATTGACTATAGCTCAGCTTTCAACACCATAATATATAATAATAATAATAATAGTGCCCACAAAGCTCATCACTAAGCTAAGGACCCTGGGTCTAAACACCTCCCTCTGCAACTGGATCCTGGACATCCTGACGGGCCGCCCCCAGGAGTTAAGGGTAGATAACAACACATCCGCCACGCTGATCTTCAACACGGGTGCGTGCTCAGTCCCCTACTGTACTCCCTGTTCACTCATGACTGCACAGCCAGGCACGACTCCAACACCATCATTAAGTTTGCCGATGACACATCAGTGGTAGGCCTGATCACCGACAAAGACGAGACAGCCTATAGGGAGGAGATCAGAGACCTGGCCGTGTGGTGCCAGGACAAAAACCTCTCCCTCAACGTGATCAAGACAAAGGAGATGACTGTGGACATACAGGAAAAGGAGGACCAAGCACACCCCCATTCTCATCGACGGGGCTGTAGTGGAGCAGGTTGACAGCTTCAAGTTCTTTGGCATCCACATCGCCAACAAACAAACATGGTCCAAGCACACCAAGACAATCGTGAAGAGGGCACAACAAAACCGATCCCCCTCAGGAGACTGAAAATATTTGTCATGGGTCCCCAGATCCTCAAAAGGTTCTACAGCTGCACCATTGAGAGCAGGTTGCATCACTGCCTGGTATGGCAAACACTCGGCCTCTGACCGCAAGGCACTACAGAACTTTCTGCCATCCAGGACCTCTATACCAGGCAGTGTCAGAGGAAGGCCCTAAAAATGGTAAAATACTCCAGCCATCCTAGTCATGGACTGTTCTCTCTGCTACCGCACGTCAAGCAGTACCGTAGCGCCAAGTCTAGGTACAAGAGGCTTCTAAACAGCTTCTAACCCCAAGCCATAAGACCCCCCGAACATCTAATGAAATGGCCACATAGACTATTTGCATTGCGCCTCCCCCTCTTTTGTCCTGCTGCTACTCTCTGTTATTATCCATGCATAGTCACTTTAATAACTCTACCTACATGTACATATTACCTCAATTACCTCGACTAACCATTGACTCTGTACCAGTACCCCCTGTATATAGCCTCGCTATCATTATTTCGCTATCGTTATTACCCCCTGTATATAGCCTTCCTATCGGTATTTTATGCTGCCAATGACTGGAACGAACTACAAAAATCTCAGAAAATGGAAACACTTACCGGCCTCATGAGCTTTAAGCACCAGCTGTCAGAGCAGCTCACATATTACTGCACCTGTACATAGCCCGTCTATAATTTAGCCCAAACTACCTCTTCCCCTACTGTATTTATTTTGCTCCTTTGCAGCCCATTATTTTTATTTATACTTTGCACATTCCACTGCAAATCTACCATTCCAGTGTTTTACTTGCTATATTGTATTTACTTCGCCACCATGGCCTTTTTTTTGCCTTTACCTCCCTTATCTCACCTCATTTGCTCACATCGTATATAGACTTATTTTCTACTGTATTATTGACTGTATGTTTGTTTTACTCCATGTGTAACTATGTGTTGTTGTATGTGTCAAACTGCTTTGCTTTATCAGGTCGCAATTGTAAATGAGAACTTGTTCTCAAACTTGCCTACCTGGTTAAATAAAGGTGAAATAATAAATAAATAAATATATATATTTTTTTACTGCTTTAATTATTTGTTACTTTCATTTCTTATTCATATTGTTTTTGGCATATTTTTAAAAACTGCATTGTTGGTTAAGTAAGCATTTCACTGTAAGGTCTACACCCATTGAATTCGGAGCATGTGACAAACGCTACCCTATTCCCTATACCAGAGCTTTATGGTAGTGCATGCTGCTGGGGAGATCGACTACTGATATAAACACGGATCTATTGGTTTAATGGCCAATTATGGCCATTTCTCTGGCTGGTATATTCCCAGATTAGTAATGATTTATGTTTCCCGTATTGGCTGTGATCACCTATACAGTATTTATACAGGATATAGTGTGTGTGTGTGTGTGTGTGTAACTCTAGCTGGAGTATTGCCTCATGTGATTCTGCAGCAAGGTGTTCCTGCCAGGGGAAAGATTTGTCCTTAAGCGAGAAAACTCTGACAAACAAGACCGCAGTGTCCTCCGTGCCAGCAGCGCAGGCGCGTGCGCTCACACACGCACCCAGTGCAGAAAAAACAGAGCAGAGCTCTTTCCCACTGGGCACAAACTGGTTGAATCAACATTGTTTTAATGTAATCTGTAAAGTATTGTGATGTGGAATCTCTGGAAAATACATTGGACTTGAAAAAAGTAACATTTGTTTTGAGGTTGACATTTCAACCACAAGTTATGTTATCATTGGTAAGCAAATTTCAACATAGACAAACCTTGTATAAAATATGTTGAATTTGTACCTTTAAAAACAACGTCAGATGATCAACGTTATATCCACTATCAGAAAAAAGAACAATAAGCTGGGCAGTACATGCTACTGGAAAATTGATCTTAAATTGAAGTCGGACTTTTACACACAATTTAGCAAAATACATTTAAAAACTCAGTTTTTCCACAATTCCTGATATTTAATCCTAGTAAAAATTCCCTGTTTTTATTTTAAGAATGTGAAATGTCAGAATAATACTAGAGAGAATGATTTATTTCAGCCGTTATTTCTTTCTTCACATTCCCAGTGGGTCAGAAGTTTACATACACTCGATAGTATTTGGTAGCATTGCCTTTAAATTGTTTAACTTGGGTCAAACATGTCGAGTAGCCTTCCACAAGCTTCCCACAATAAGTTGGGTGAATTTTGACCCATTCCTCCTGACAGAGCTGGTGTAACTGAGTCAGGTTTATAAGCCTCCTTGCTCACACACGCCTTTTCAATTCTGCCCACAAATTTTCTATAGCATGGAGGTCAGGGCTTTGTGATGGCCACTCAAATATCTTGACTTTGTTGTCCATAAGCAATTTTGCCACAACTTTGGAAGTATGCTTGGAGTCATTGTCCATTTGGAAGACCCATTTGCGAACAAGCTTCAACTTCCTGACTGATGTCTACCTCATGATGCCATCTATTTTGTGAAGTGCACCAGTCCCCCCTGCAGCAAAGCAACCCCAGAACATGATGTTGCCACCCCCGTGCTTCACGGTTGGGATGGTATTCTTTGGCTTGCAAGCTCCCCCTTTTCCTCCAAACACAATGATGGTCATTATGGCCAAACAGTTATATTTTTGTTTCATCAGACCAGAGGACATTTCTCCAAAAAGTACAATCTTTGTCCCCATGTGCAGTTGCAAACCATAGTCTGGCTTTTTGTAATGGCGGATTTGGAGCAGTGGCTTCTTCCTCGCTGAGCGGCCTTTCAGATGTCGATATAGGACTTGTTCTACTGTGGATATAGATACTTTTGTACCCGTTTCCTCCAGCATCTTCACAAGGTCCTTTGCAAATTGTTGTTCAGGATTGATTGTTGTTCGGGATTGATTTGCACTTTTCGCACCAAAGTACGTTCATCTCTAGGAGACAGAACGAGTCTCCTTCCTGAGAGGTATGATGGCTGCGTGGTCCCATCGTGTTTATACAGATGGACGTGGTACCTTCAGCCATTTGGAAAAAGCTCCCAAGGATGAACCAGACTTGTGGAGGTCTACAATTGTTTTTCTGAGGTCAAGGCTGATTACTTTTGATTTTCCCATGACGTCAAGCAAAGAGGCACTGAGTTTGAAGGTAGGCCTTGAAATACATTCACAGGTACAACTCCAATTGACTCAAAAGATGTCAATTAGCCTATCAGAAGCTTCTAAAGCCATGACATCATTTTCTGGAATTTTCCAAGCTGTTTAAAGGCACAGTCAACTTAGTGTATGTAAACGTCTGACCCACTAGAATTGTGATAGTGAATTATAAGTGAAATTATCTGTCCGTAAACAATAGTTGGAAAAATGGCTTGTGTCATGCAAACAGTAGATGTCCTAACAGACTTGCCAAAACTATAGTTTATGTTAACTTCCAACATCAACTCTATCCAACGCTGGTATTCCCAAGTAAGTGCAATGCCGTCGGGGGTACGCCAAATAAAAGTGATTCACGTTTAAAAAAATATATATACATAATATTTCTTCACATTTTCAAACAGTCCATTTATATTTTCCAACGGGGCTATACATTTGGGTGAGGTTATTTCCCGCGCCGAGTAGCCTCGTTTTACTGCCAAAAATAAAATTAAACCATCTGTTGTTATTTCGCTGAACACTAATGTCAAATATAGGTAGCCTCATCAAAAAATTAACATCCAATCACATTAACCGTTACTCTCTCGTGGAAAATCCACTAACAGTCTGTATGGAGCCAAACGTAGCTGCTGCTCATTCCGTTTGCTCGAAAATGGATAAATGGTTAAAAAAAGTAAGGCCCATTTCCATAGAGACTAGTAGTACTTCTACTACCAGCAGTACTACACCTGTCGACGACACAAGTTGTTCTGCTTCCATGAGCACATCCAATGCTAACATCCGTAATTCTACATTTGTTGTTAGACCAGCAAGCACAAACACTGACAGTTGTGAATTTGATGCAGCCGAAGCGCTACTGCCCCCTAACCCGGGAAAGCACCGAACAGACAGCGACGTTGGACCATCAAAGAGGCACAAATATGATGAGAACTACATTGATTTGTCATTCACTAATATTGGGAGTTGTGCCTTTCAGCCACAGTGTGTTATACACTACCGTTCAAAAGATTGGGGTCACAGTTTTTGAAAGAAAAGCTAATTTTTTGCCCATTAAAATAACAAAATCTTATCATAAATACAGTGTTGACATTGGTAATGTGGTAAATGACTATTGTAGCTGGAAACAGCAGATTTTTTAATGGAATATCTACATAGGCGTACAGAGGCCCATTATCAGCAACCATCACTCCTGTGTTCCAATGGTACGTTGTGTTAGCTAATCCAATATTTATCATTTAAAAGGCTAATTGATCATTAGAAAACCCTTTTGCAATAATGTTAGCACAGCTGAAAACTGTTGATTAAAGAAGCAATAAAACTCTGCCTTTAGACTAGTTGAGTATCTGGAGCATCAGCATTTGTGGGTTCAATTACAGGCTCAAAATGGCCAGAAAACAAAGGACTTTCTTCTGAAACCTGTCTGTTTATTCTTGTTCTGAGAAATGAAGGCTATTCCATGAGATAAATTGCCAAGAAACTGAATATCTCATAGGCTGTGTACAGAACAGAACAGAAACAGAATAGAAAGATGCGCAGGAGACCCCGGTGCACAACTGAGCATGAGGACAAGTACATTAGAGTGCCATGTTCGAGAAACAGACGCCTCACAAGTCCTCAACTGGCAGCTTCATTAAATAGTACCCGCAAAACACCAGTCTCAATGTGAAGAGACGAATCCGGGACGTGTTTCAAAAACAAGGACATTTCTAAGTGACACCAAACGTTTGAACGGTAGTGTATGTGCAAAAGTAATATCTCACAACTCGATGAAAACTTCAAATCTCCGCAGACATTTAGAAACAAAAGATGCCAATTTGAAAAATAAGCCACGGGAGTTTGAGTGAGAATTAAGATGACTTTCAAGTAATAAGACATGTATAAACGCAACAGATACCATTAATAAGAAGGTGCTAGAAGCATCTTATATGGTGAGCTACTGAATGGCTAGGACAGGCAAGCCCCATACTATTGTGAAGGACTTAATTATTCCTGCTGCCGCAGATATGGCTGGGACAACACTGCGGGAAAAAAACACTACAGACAATGTCTTCATCAAACAACACTGTTTCACGATACATCAGTGACATGGCAGGATATGTTTTGAAACAATTACTGCTTCGCATACAAGCCAGTGAATTCTATGCATTACAGCTGGATGAGTCAGACGTGGCGGGCCTGGCACAGCTCCTGGTATATGTCCGTTAAGTTTATGGGTGGTCTATTAAGGAAGACATCATCTTCTGCAAACCATTGGAAACCAGGACAACAGGACAGCTTTGTGACATCAAATTGACTTTGGTGGTCAAGATGTGTTGGTATTTGTACTGATGGTGCAAAAGCCATGACAGGGAGACAGTGGAGTGGTAACGCGCGTGCAAGCAGTTGCTCCCAACGCCACTTGGGTAGACTGCAGTATCCACTGAGAGGCTCTTGCTGCCAAAGGAATGCCTGACAGCTTGAAAGACGTTTTGGACAGTGAAACAGGTTAACTTGTTAATAAAGCAAGGCCCCTGAACTCTCGTGTATATACTGCACTATGCAATGATATGGGCAGCGACCATGTAACGCTTTTACAACATACAGAGTGCGGTGGTTATCAAGGGGCAAAGTATTGACACGTTGTTTTTGTTTTTTAAATTGAGAGACAAGCTAAAATGTTTTCTTTACTGACCATAATGTTCACTTGTCTGACCACTTGCATTATGACGAGATTCTCACACGACTGGCCTATCTGGGTGATGTTTTTTCTCCCCTGAATGATCTGAATCTAGGATTACATACAGGGACTCTCCGCAACCATATTCAATGTGTGGGACAAAATTGAGGCTATGATTAAGACATTGGAGCTCTTCTCTGTCTGCATTAACAAGGACAACACACAGGTCTTTCCATCATTGCATGCTTTTTTTGTGTGTAAATGAACTCAAGCTTACAGATAATGTCAAATGTGATATAGCGAAGCACCTGAGTTGGGTGCGCAACCATGCATGTACTTTCCCGAAACGGATGACACAAACTGGATTCGTTATCCCTTTCATGCCCTGCCTCCAGTTCACGTACCGATATTTGAAAAAGAGAGCCTCATCGAAATTGCAACAAGCTGTTCTGGGAAAATTTTATTTAAATCAGAAGCCACTGCCAGATTTCTGGATTGGGCTGTGCTCAGAGTATCCTGCATTGGCAAATTGCGATGTTAAGATACTGATGCCCTTTGCAACCACGTACCTATGTGAGAGTGGATTCGAAATACAGGAACAGACTGTGTGTGGAAATTGATTTAAGACAGACTCTCCAATACAATCCAACATTGCAGAGTTATGTGCATCCTTTCAAGCACACCCTTCTCATTAACAAATGAGGTTTTATATGTAACATGGCTAAATAAAGATACATTGATTATTATGTTATTATTTGTGCCCTGTTCCTATAAGAGTTCTTCGTCACTTCTCAGGAGCCGGGTTGTGACAAAAACTCACATTCATTCTTATGTTTAACTTCTCTAGCGTAGGGGGCAGCATTTGGAATTTTGGATGAAAAGCTGTCCCAAATTAAACTGCCTTCTACTCAGGCCCAGAAGATAGGATATGCATATAATTAGTAGATTTGGATAGATAGAAAACACTATAAAGTTTCTAAAACTGTTAAAATAATGTCTGAGTATAACAGAACTGATTTGGCAGGCGAAAACCTGAGAAAAATCCATTCAGGAAGTTGGATTTTGTGTTGTTGTAGTTTTCTATTCAATGCTATCACAGTATCCATTGACTTAGGACTTAACATTGCCGTTCCTATGCCTTCCACAAGATGTCAACAGTCTTTAGAAATAGTTTCAGGCTTGCATTCTGAAAAATGAGGGAGTAAGAGCAGTCTGAATGACACCCCTGCCGTGTCACAAAGCTTTTTCATGCGCGCGACCTAGAGAGTGCCTTTCTTGTTGACCTTTTATATTGACAACGTTATTATCCGGTTGAAATATTATCGATTATTTAGGCTAAAAACAACCTGAGGATTGAATATAAACATCGTTTGACATGTTTCTATGAACTTTATGGATACAATTTGGATTTTTTGTCTGCCTGTTGTGACTGCGTTTGAGCTTGTGGATTACTGAAGAAAACAGACGAACAAAACGGAGGTTTTCGGATATTAAGAGAGACTTTATCGAACAAAAGGCACGTTTATTGAATGTCTTCTGAGTGTAATCATATGAAGATCATCAAAGGTAAGTGATTAATTGTATCTCTATTTCTGACTTGTGTAACTCTTCTACTTGGCTGGTTACTGGTTTGTAATGATTTGTCTGCTGGGCTATGTTCTCAAATAATCTTAAAGTATGCTTTCGCCGTAAAGCATTTTTGAAATCTGACACCATGGTTGGTTTCAATCTTTAAACCTATGTAAAACAGTTGTATATTTTCCGAATTTTTATAATGAGTATTTCCGTATTTGAATTTGGAGCTCTGCAATCTCACTGAATGTTGGCCAGGTGGGACGCTAGCCCACATACCCTAGAGAGGTTAATAAATGTATCGTATAGTGTGTGTATGTGGCAGGCTTTCAATGATGGCAAAAAAAAAACATTTGAGTGTGCGCTGACCCTGGTGCTAGAGGGGATACGCAGCTGGAGGTTGAATGTTTGAAGGGTACGGGACTATAAAAAGTTTGGGAACCACTGATCTCGGACTACCCTTTGGCTTACACGGAACCCAAACCGTGCGCGCGTGCGCCAACGTTACATAAATGTATTTTGTCCCCCCCACACCAAACGTGATCACAACAAGCAGGTTAACATATCAAAACAAACTATGAACCAATTCTATTAATTTGGGGACAGGTCGAAAAGCATTAAACATGTATGGCAATTTTATAGCTAGCTTGCACTTGCTAGCTAATTTGTTCTATTTAGCTAGCTTGCTGTTGCTAGATAATTTGTCCTGGGATATAAAAATTGAGTTGTTATTTTACCTGAAAGGCACAAGGTCCTCTACTCCGACAATTAATCCACACACAAAACGGTCAACCGAATCGTTTCTAGTCATCTCTCCTCCTTCCAGGCCTTTTCTTCGACTTTATAATGAGATTTGCATTTCATAAATTAGGTGATTTACCGGCACTGACCTTGTTTGTCTTTCAGTCACCCACGTGGGTATAACCAATTAGGAGATGGCAACGTGGGTACCAGCTTCTATAAACCAATGAGATGGGAGAGGCATGACTTGCCGCGCGATCTGCGTCAGAAATAGAACTGACTTCTATTTTAGCCCTTGGCAACGCAGAGACGCTCGTTGGCGCGTGCGAGCATTGTGGGTGCAATAATTGAATAGCATAGATTTCTAAATATATTTTGCAGCGCACGCGACGCGAGCTGTGTAGTCAGCCTGTTGGTCACTGACTATTACCAATGTGCTATGGTGAGAATGATTTTTGAGAGATCAATTTAAAAACTATACTGAACAAAAATATAAATGCAAAAGGCAACAATTTCAAAGATTTTACTGAGTTACAGTTCATTTAGGGAAAACGGTCCATTTAACAAAAATTAATTGCGTCCTAATCTATGGATTTAAAATGACTGGGTGAGTTTGGGAGGGCATAGGCCCACCCACTCAGATTTAGTTTTTACCCACACACAGGTTACACATGGTCTGACATTGCAAGGCTGTTTGGAAGTACTGACAAATTCTCTAAAATGACATTGGACGTAGTTTATGGTAGAAAAATGTACATTCAATTGTCTGGCAACAGCTCTGGTGGACATTCCTGCATCTGTGGCATTGTGTTGTCTAAGAAAACTTCACATTTTAGAGTGGCCTTTTATTGTCCCCAACACAAGGTGAACCTGTGTAATGATCGTGCTGTTTAAGCAGCTTCTTGATATGCCACACCTGTCAGGTGGATGGTTTATCTTGGCAAAGTAGAAATGCTCACTAACAGGGATGTCAACAAATTTGTTCAGTATAAACAACAAAAAACACTATCGCTATCGAAGCCATTCCAAAGTGTAGGTTTTACAGAGCAAATTAAATGTGAACATACTATATCAATCATATACTGTATCAATGATGCTATATAGGCCTATACACACATTGAAAAGTATGTGGACACCACTTTAAATGAGTGGATTCAGCCATTTCAGCCACACCCGTTGCTATTTCAGCCACACCCGAGCACACAGCCATGCAATCTCCATAGACACACATTGGCAGTATAATGTCCTTACTGAAGAGCTCAGTGACTTTCAACATGGCACTGTCATAGGATGCCACCTTTCCAACAAGTCAGTTTGTCAGATTTCTGCCCTAGAACTGCCCCGGTCAACTGTAAGTGCTCTTACTGTATAAGTGGAAACACCTAGGAGTAGCAACGGCTCAGCCGCAAAGTGTTAGGACACACAAACCCACAGAATGGAACCGCAAAGTGCTGAGCGCATGTATATATAAAACAAATATATATATATATATAAAAAGTCTGTGCTCGGTTGCAACACTCCCTACCGAGTTTTAAATTGCCTCTGGAAGCAAGCACAATAACTGTCGGGAGCTTCGTGAAATGGGTTTCCATGGCCGAGCAGCCACACACAAGCCTAAGATCACCATGCGCAACGCCAAGCTTCGGCTGGAGTGATGTAAAGCCTGACGCCATTGGACTCTGGAGCAGTGGAAACACGTTCTCTGGAGTGATTAATCACGCTTCGCTATCTGGCAGCCAGTCAAACGAATCTGGGTTTGGCGGATGCCAGAAGAACGCTACCTGCCCAAATGCATAGTGCCAACGGTAAAGTTTGGTGGAAGAGTAATAATGGTCTGGGGCTGTTTTTCATGGTTCCGGCAAAGCACCATCGTTCCAGTGAAGGGAAATATTAACTCTACAGCATACATTCTAGACATTCTATAACGATTCTGTGTTTCCAACTTTGTGGCAACAGTTTGTGTAAGGCCCTTTCCTGTTTCAGCATGACAATGTCTCCTCGCACAAAGCAAAGTCCATACAGAAATGGTTTGCCGAGATTGGCATGGAAGAACTTGACTGGCCTGCACAGAGCCCTGACCTCAACACCATCGAACACCTTCCGGATGAATTGGAACGCAGACTGTGGGTCTAATCGCCCAACATCAGTGCCTGACCTCACTAATGCTCGTGGCTGAATGGAAGCAAGATTCACAGATTTTACTATAACTACAGTATAAATGTATTCTTATGTAATCATGTAAAGCATGCATATTTAAGATATCCACAGACCTGCGGTGACCTATCTTCACAATTGCTGCAATCACTTGCGCAGAATCTTGAACGGCATTGATCCCTTGCACCATGTACTTTTAATGCAATCTCAACTACAATCCAGGTGATTTGGTTCTGCTATTAGATTAATCTGTTGTATACAGTAAATAAACAAAATATCATATTTGACATTGGAATTTGGTTGTGATTTTAGATTGTTGAAAATAGTGATAACACATTGGAAATTCAACTAACTTTTGGCTGAGTGGGTAAATATAAGTTGTAATCTCATTGAGCAACGTCTCAACCAAATATTGCCCAATTATCCATGTTTAAATTACGTTGTGTGCCCAGTGGGTTCTGTCAGATCGTGTACAGAACGCTGAGTACACATCCATCACAGCGAGAGAGGGGGAGAGAGACAGAGGCAGGAGAGAGGGAAAGCAAGAGAGAGAGGGAGAGAAGAGCAAGTAAGAAAGTAAGACATGAAAGTGAGGGGAGAAAAGTGATGAGGGGGGAGTCAGGGTCAGAGAGAGGGTGAAAGAAGGAGAAGGGCAACAGACAAAAGGAGAGACAGAAAAGAGGTAGAGTGAGTAAATAGAGAGAGCCACCACAGGGAAAAGTCAGTAAGTCAGCTAGTGCCACCACAACACCACAGACATGTCCAAAATCTATAAAGTAATATTTTCTAGGTACAGCTCTTTCTGTCCCACTCTCTGCTTCTCATTCCGTCTCTTACAATGGTCAGGCTCCCCCTAGAGAGGGAGGAGAGGACAACAGAAAATGACTGGAATGATTAAATGATGATACCTCTGTGTTCAGTCACTAGTACCTATACCCAGTCTCCCTCTCCGCCTCCCTCTCGCTCTGCATGCCTCTGAGCTTATTGCACTGCTCCCACTCACAAGGGTTAATAAGGATATGACACTTTAGTCTTCTTTCTCTTTTTTCTTCATATATGGAGCTCCCTCTACCTATCCCGGGGGTGGAAAGCAATGCAAGTAATATCTGTGTTAATTTATGGAATGAATGGTGGAGCATTGCTTTAATAGCAGGACTGGCGTGGGACTGATGCATCTTTCACAATATGATTCACTGTCACACACACCGCTATTACCGCACGTTAGCTGGTCCCGACGGTGAGCTCTGTGAGGGGAGAAAGTGGCTCTGGCCCCGCCGTGAGAGAGATGCATTGTGGGTGTATTTCTAGAGACAGCAGGCAGAAGGAAGAATGTAATAGCTGAAAATGTAGAGAGGGACTATATAATTCCAGAAAAAGTAGTGAGTGAGAGAAAATAAAGGAAAAAGGGAGGAAATGAGGAGAGCGGTAGAGAGAACTGGGCCAGGCGTTGGATGTGTGTGTGTACAGAAGTGTTGGGGCAGAGCAGGCTTGAGAGTGTGTGTTTGCGTGTGTGCATGAACACAAGTGTGTGGAAATGCTTGGTTGGGGCAATGGGGCCCACCCCTTGGCTGAACCTCCATTCACTCCTGGCTCTGTGCTGCTCTGTGGTCGGGGCTGGAGCTGGCTGAGGGTAATTACAGTCCTGCTCTGAAAGCCACAGCACTGCAGCAAGTATGGTCCAGTATGCACATATGGTCCAGCATAGAGCAACAGAACTGCTATATTTTTTATTATTTACTCTCTGAAACTTCTAAATGTAATCATAGCCATTGGTTGTCATACTCCAACCCATACAACCATGCAATTGCAGTACCTTACTGACATAAAAGGCAAACCACACAAGAAACTGATCCTTCCTCCTGTAGCCAGAGGCAACATTATTTTCTCTCAGTAAATATTAACAATACAAAAACACAGCCAGCCCGGCAGCCAGCCAGGCAGGCAGGCCCCAAAGTCAAAGCCATTACCTGTGATATCTTCCAGCCAGTTTCTCTTTAGTATATACTAGTATACTGTGATCTGGCCTCAGCAATATTATAATCTAACCACAGCTATTTAACCACACAATCACTGTGAATCAATTATCTACCACTGGTTTTAAAATAGTATAAAGAAAGAAAGGAATAAATAGAAGAGAATATAAAATAAGTTAACATTTCACTCTCTGGCTCAACTTTCCTCCTTTCAGTCAGAGACGCAAATATTTTCTTTCTCAGTTGTTTCTTAGCAACCGGGGAGAACTTTCCAATGACGTCATGAGGAAACATTTTCAGAGATTAAACTACGATTAAACTAATTTCATTGAGTTAAGGAACGTTAAAAGCTGCAGTGAGCAAAAGAACTGAGAGACAGAGGTTCATATCAACAGTCAAGTGTGATTGGAGATGACGGTGTCTGGATCCCAAATGGCACCCTATTCCCTATAGTGGGCCTATAGGGCTCTGGTCAAAAGTAGTGCACTATAAAAAGGCAATAGGATGCCATTTAGGACACACCCAGTATCATTACACAGACCAGATACGTGAAGAAATTTGTAAAAAAATTAAAATAATAATCTGCCTTTTCTGTCTGTGTGTAAGTGAGTCTGGGGCCAGGAGCATTCCTGCTTTGACTGGAGAGAAGAGTTAAGGGTTCTGGCCTGGCCTAGTGTTTCATCAGCGTTGCAACAACGTTCCAGGAGGGGAGAAAGTGTGTGTGTGTGGTTGTGTGCTTACCGTCGGTCGTTCCTCCTGCGACGGAAAAGCTTTTTTGTTTGGGCGATCTCAGCTTCGTTAGGCAGGGGTGGGAAACCCTGCAGAGCGAGAGAGAGGGAGAGACATAGCAAACACTTTCATCTAAAGCCAGTTACAGTGTGTGCATAATATAATAATAATAATAATAGATTATATGGTCATTGTATGCAGAAACTGAATTCCTGAGTGATCTTTTCTTTAGCCCACATGCATATACTGTACATAAAGGGTTGTCGTTAGATGGTATTACAGCTACGGATGGAAGTGACGCACGAATCCAGCACCCCTCCCTCCCCCATGTCTAGTTACCGCCTTCCCCTCCAACAGTTCAGTCTACGCCCATGCAGGCATTGAGCGACGCATGGAACCCACCGCAAATTATAGGTCCACCTCACAACCTCCAATAAGGAAGGAAGGAAGGCAGAGCCACACAGCCAATGCAGAGCTCCTCTCCTCTCATACCCTTAACTTCTCACAGGAATGTTGGCAGCCTACAATTTCCTCAGACAAACTCTGAAAGAGGGGAGAAGGTGGGGGGGGGGGGAGCACTTAGAAGCAACGGGGAACCGGCTCCAAGTCAAGACAGCTATATTCCATATGTTGTGTGTGTCGGTGGATGTGTGTGTTGGAGTGTGTGTGCAATAATAATAATTTGGTGGGTGCTAATATTTGGCCTATTATTTGTACAATTTGGAATTGGTAGTGTGTTTTTTGTTGTTGTTGCATAACCCAACTCTCCCTGAGTCACCCTCGGGGAGTGGGGTCACGGCAGGGGTCAGCCATTATCAACAGTGACCGTGGCGCAATCAGGGTTAAGCACTTTGCTTAAGGGCACAGAGAGATTTTCACATTGTCGGCTTGGGGACTCGAACTAGCGACCTTTCAGTCACTGGCCCAACGTGCCACCCCTGTGTGTGTGCTCTAAAGGCACAACTTCATCACTTAAATATAGTGGTTTGGTTGTTTTCAGTCAAAACTGGTTTGTCTGGGATGGAAACAGTGCCTGGTGTTGTCATGGTTACAGATGGTCAACTACAAGTTTGAGGAGGAGGATGACTGGGGGAAGGGTGTTCAAATGTGTTTGTGTGTTTGCGCGTTAAAGTGTTGATAATGTTTGTGCAGTTTGTGTGCGCAATGTGTGTAACGAGATGTGTTGTAAATTTCTGGGTGGGGTGGGTTCGTATTTTCTGTTTGACATGTAGTGTGTGTGTCTACAACTTCTCTCTATTCTGCCCCTCTGTGGTGACGTGGTATGGCAGTGTGTGGCTCCAGTCCAGGTTCCAACCCTGTTATCTCCCGATCAGCAGTGTCTGCACAGGAAGCAGTGGAAACGCCCACTCTTGGGCAGACACCCTCACTCTAAACCCCCACAGCCCCGCACTTTAATTGCACTTCAGTCAACAGAAATCAGGCGTTCCGCAGAGCCAGCCAGGGTAGGGAAGAGCCAGGCACAACCCATACCTCTAACCCTCCTAACACTAACCCATCCAACCCTTAATCTCATAAGAAACCACATCCAATAGGCTATGTAGCTAGCTGCACATGATGATATTGTACGATTATCAGACCCCTTGACTGTTTCCACATTGTTAAGTTACAGCCTTATTCTAAAAATGGATTAAATCATGTTGTTTTCTCCCTCTTCAATCTACACACAATACCCCATAATGACAAAGTGAAAACATATTTTTGGATTTTTAGGGTAAATTAATACAAATATTTAAAAATACCAGAAATATCTTGCCATGAGACTCGAACTTGAGCTCAAGTGCATCCTGTTTCCATTGATGATCCTTGAGATGTTTATAAGGTCCACAGTTGACAGTGCATGTCAGAGCAAAATCCAAGCCATGAGGTTGAAGGAATTGTCCGTAGAGCTCCGAAACAGGATTGTGCCGAGGCACAGATCTGGGGAAAGGTACCTAAAAAAAGTATGCAGCATTGAAGGTCACAAGATTATCTGGTTTAATGAAACCAAGATCGAACCCTTTGGCCTGAATGCCAAGCGTCACGTCTGGAGGAAACCTGACACCATCCCTAAAGTGAAGCATGGTGGTGGAAGCATCATGCGGTGTGGATGTTTTTCAGTGGCAGGGACTGGGAGACTAGTCTGGATTGAGGCAAAGATGAACGGAACAAAGTACACAGACATCCTTGATGAAAACCTGCTCCAGAGCGCTTAGGACCTCAGACTGGGGCGAAAGTTCACTTTCCAACAGGACAACAACCCTAAACACACAGCCAAAATTTCACAGGAGTGGCTTCGGGACAAGTGTCAATGTCCTTGAGTGGCCCAGACAGGCCCGGACTTGAACCCGATCGAACATCTCTAGAGAGACCTGAAAATAGCTGTGCGGCAATGCTCCTCATTCAACCTGGCAGAGCTTGAAAGGATCTGCAGAGAGGAATGGGAGAAGTAAATGTAATAGTTCAGTTGTATTTATTTTTGCCCAAAAAAAATCTAAAAACCTGTTTTTGCTTCGTCATCATGGGCTCTCGTGTGTAGCAATAACAAGGCTATATACAGGGGGTACAGGTACCGAGTCAATGTGGGGTTAGTCGAGGTCATTCGTTCATGTAGGTGGGGGTAAAGTGACTATGCATAGATAAAAAACAGTGAGTAGTAGCAGTGTAAAAAAAAGGGGGGGGGGGGGTTTAAACATAAATAGTCTGGGTGGCCATTTGATTAATCATTCAGCAGTCTTATGGCTTGCGGGTAGAAGACATTAAGGAGCCTTTTGGTCCTAGACTTGGCGCTCCGGTATCGCTTGCCATGGGGTAGCAGAGAGAACAGTCCATGACTTGGGGGACTGGAATCTTAGGGAATTTTTTAGGCCTTCCTCTGACACACCTAGTATATAGAGGTCCTGGACAGCAGGACGCTTGGCCCCCGTGATGTACTGGGACGTACGCACTACCCTCTGTAGCGCCTTACAGTCAGATGCCGAGAAGTTGCCATACCAGGCTGTGATGCAACCGGTCAGGATGCTCTCGATGGTGCAGCTGTAGAACCTTTTGAGGATCTTTTCAGTCTCCTGAGAGGGAAAAGGTGTTGTTGTGCCCTCTTCACAACTGTCTCGGTGTGTTTGGACCATGATAGTTCATTGGTGATGTGGACACCAAGGAACTTGAAACTCTCGAACCCGCTCCAGTACAGCCCTGTCGATGATAATGGGGGCTTGTTCGGCCCGCCTTTTCCTCTAGTCCATGATCAGCTTCTTTGTCTTGCTCACATTGAGGGAGAGGTTGTTGTCCTGGCACCTCACTATAGGCTGTCTCATTGTTGTCGGTAATCAGGCCTACCACTGTTGTGTCGTCAGCAAACTCAATGATGGTGTTGGAGTCGTGTTTGTTACCTACCCTTACCACCTGGGGGCGGTCAGGTCCAGGATCCAAGTCCAGGATCCAGTTGCAGAGGGAGGTGTTTAGTCCCAGGGTCCTTAGCTTAGTGGGCACAATGGTGTTGAACGCCGAGTCAATGAACAGCATTCTCACATAAGTGTTCCTTTTGTCCAGGTGGGAAAGAGCAGTCTGGAGTGCAATTGAGATTGTGCCATCTGTGGATCTGTTGGGGCGGTATGCAAATTGGAGTGGGTCTAGGGTATCTGGGATAATGCTGTTGATGTGAGCCATGACCAGCCTTTCAAAGCACTTCATGGCTCCCGACGTGAGTGTTACGGGGCAGTACTCATTTAGGCAGTTTACCTTTGCTTCCTTGGGCATAGGGACTATAGTGGTCAGCTTGAAACATGTAGGTATTACAGACTCTGTCAGGGTCTGCTCAGTTGTGCACCGGGATCTCCCACTCCTCTTTCTATTCTGGATAGAGCCAAGTTGAGCTGTTCTGTGAAGGGAGTAGTACACAGCTTTGTACCAGACCTTCAGTTTCCTGGCAATTTCTCACATGGAATAGCCCTCATTTCTCAGAACAAGAATAGACTGCCGAGTTTCAGAAGAAAGTACTTTGTTTCTGGCCATGTTGAGCCTGTAATCAAATCCACAAATGTTGATGCTCCAGATACGCAACTAGTCTAAAGGCCAGTTGTATTGCTTCTTTAATCAGAACAACAGTTTTCAGCTGTGCTAACATAATTACAAAAGGGGTTTTCTAATGATCAATTATCCTTTCAAATTATCAACTTGGATTAGCTAACACAACGTGCCATTGGAACACAGGAGTGATGGTTGCTGATCATGGGCCTCTGTACACCGATGTAGATATTCCATTTTTTTTTTAAATCTGCCGTTTCTTGCTACAATAGTCATTTACAACATAAACAATGTCTACACTGTATTTCTGATCAATGTTATGTTATTTTAATGGACAAAAAAAATATTTTCTATCAAAAACAAGGACATTTCTTAGTGAACCCAAACTTTTGAACGGTAGTCTATGTTCAAATATTAGTGTTTGCTTCAGCCTGCCTGAAGTGCCTGATGGGCCAGGTTTTCATACTATTCTGAGACTATTCTATTGGATCCATTGCACCAGGCAAGCTCGATGAAACCCAGTTAAATTGTCTGAAATTATTTCAAATAGTATTTGAACACTGGTCTGTTCAGACGTAGCTCATTCAGAAGAAGTGAAACTTTCCAGAGCCCAGACCGCAGGAGGGTGGGGTTCCTTCCCAGTCAGTCTCCTACCCAGAGTCCCCAAAGCCAGGCCAGCAGTATGAATCCCCAGAGCAGTAAGAGGATCATACCTGGCTTAACAGAGACACGCACACAGCACTGAGCCATTCACTTACACTGCAACACCTTCATAACTCGACTTTAGGTTACACATTTCAGACATAGTCTGGGAGAAATTAACCAAAGAAATTAATGTTGCTGTACTTTTTCGAATTTACTTTTTCCCCCCTCTATCAAGTTTTCTTCCTCTGTCTAACTAAGCTGCTGTGGTGGTGCTGGGCTCTGATTGGAGGCTGATTGGATACAGATGTGTGCGGAGGCTGGAGGCAGGGGAAGGCCTTTGTAGTGTGGCCTGGTGGTAATACGAGCCTGAGACACACAGCAGAGAACCACAGGAACAGAGGCCCAGCCCCAAGCAGCTAGCCCCGGCCAGAGAGTCTTGCCCCGGGGAGTAAGGCAGGAGGAGAGGGGATTCAGAAGGAAAGAGCGCCACCACACTGGGGTGGTCAAAATGAAGGGACACACAAAGAGAGAGTCTTGCTAGCCCACACTCCTGAGTCTACACAGAACCGGTTTTGCAACAATACCAGACAGCCAACACAACCATCTAGTTTAAAAAAGATTATTGAGTATCCCTGATCCCAGGTCAGTTAGAGGTGTACACAAGTTCATTCTGGTGGGTAAGCAGAGGAGATACCAGTGTAGTTATCCTTCTACGGAAAATAAACACTGATTAGTGCCAGTAATATTAATTCATAATAAGTCTGCTTCATTCAGCATTTAACTGGTTAACTTCAGAGAACGCTCTGAGCCAGGGGGACAGATAAAAGATGGGGAAAGGCTTAGGAGGAGAAAAAGTGGGAGGGAGAGAAGCAGAGTTGCATGTTTAGCTACTGTTGTTTTCCTGTAGGATATCATTAGCTGTAATCCTGCTTCCAAATGGTTACCAGATGACTATCTGAACTCCAGTATACTTACAGTCATCAAAGCCTAAGAAAAAATGCAAATATTTAGAGAAACGTTAGCAAGGGAGATTTGGGGTTTGCATGGGAATCTGCTGTGAATCATTCAATCATAACTTAGATTTTTAAGTGCTATAAACAAATAAAAAGCCCATATTAAACATGCAAACTCAGACATGGACATCAAGACTATTGTCTTCAGACCGTGTCCTGTCTGTACTCCTTAAGCGTCTTTTAGACTATGCCGATTGCATTTGGGTGTCTTTCATCAGTGCAGACAGAGGACCAGACTGATCAAAGAGGTGGTGTGTCCTAAGCACTTCCCCTTCCCCAGCCAGGCAGTATGACCTTTAACCTAGCAGCAGACATAGGGAAGGAGCCTTGGAGGGCTCTGTGGACGTGACGACGGGCCATGGGCTTGTGTGTGTGTGTGTGTGTGTGTTTGTGTGTAGAATAGAAACATCACCAGGTAGCGCACGTACAGCACCACATTCCAGGGGCTGGGGTTCAGGGGTCAAGAGGGGCTCCAACCTCAGACAGTAACAAACATTCAGAACGTTGAATGTATAACCTCATGATTATCCATGACTATGACGACTGTTGTGGAAGAGAGCAAGAAAGTCTGTTATAACACAGTTGATGGAATGGAAGTCAGTCTGGTTGAGGTGACTTCCTCTAACCCCTTACTGGGTAATTATCCTGCTAGATTAAGCTTCATTCACAAAGCCTACACTCCATTGTTCAATCTCTGCTTATTTATGCTTGTTTGGCCTCCCTACAAAAGCAATAAATTAAGGAGAAAAAAAATGACTCTCAATGTCATTACAGCATGTATTATTTCTAGACTATGGGTTATACAAAATAACTTTCTTTCTGCCGCCTTGCGGTGAAAAATGTGATACGGATATGCCTTCCTCTCTGGACAGGAAGGAAAAAAACATTAAAAACATTAAAAACATTTTTTTTTTTAGCCAAAGAGCTATATTCCATGTGCTGCTGCATTTTGTACCTCAGGCGGCAGCCATTTTGTAATCTATCTTTGCAGACTTTTCTCTTCAGGGGACCTATAATCAATTACAAAGGAGACTGAGGGGAATATGTGAATTATAAAACATTATCTTGCAATTACTGCCCTGTCCTTTATGTCTGCATTAAATTACTGTTGTTCAATGAGAAATAATGACATATTCCAACACTGTAAATACAATGTATGATATCCTAACAAAAATGAAGTCATACACTACTGGTCAAAAGTTTTAGAAAACCTACTCATTCAAGGGTGTTTCTTATTTTTATTTTTTTAAACTATTTTCTACATTATAGAATAATAGTGAAGACATCAAAACAAAACTCAGCAAAAAAAAGAAACGTCCTCTCACTGTCAACTGCGTTTATTTTCAGAAAACTTAATATATGTATGAACATAACAAGATTCAACAACTAAAACATAAACTGAACAAGTTCCACAGACATGTGACTAACAGAAATAGAATAATGTGTCCCTGAACCAAGGGGGGGGGTCAAAATAAAAAGTCAGTATCTGTGGCCACCAGTCAGTATCTGTGGCCACCAGCTGCATTAAGTACTGCAGTGCATATCCTCCTCATGGACTGCAACAGATTTGCACAGTTCTAGCTGTGAGATGTTACCCCACTCTTCCTCCAAGGCATCCTCCGATCCAACAGGTCCAAGAGGTGCTCAATGGGATTGAGAGCCGGGCTCTTCGCTTGCCATGGTAGAACACTGACATTCCTGTCAGATGTGTCTGCTACTTGAACTCCGAAGCATTTATTTGGGCTGCAATTTCTTAGGCTGGTAACTAATGAACTTATCCTCTGCAGCAGAGGTAACTCTCGGTCTTCCATTCCTGTGGCGGTCCTCATGAGAGCCAGTTTCAACATAGCACTTGATGGTTTTTGCGACTGCAAAAATGTTCTGTATTAACTGACCTTCATATCTTAAAGTAATGATGGACTGTCGTTTCTCTGATTATTTGAGCTGTTCTTGCAAAAATATGGACTTGGTCTTTTACCAAATAGGGTTATCTTCTGTATACCCCCCTACCTTGTCAGAACACAACTGATTGGCTCAAACGCATTAAGGAAAGAAATTCCACAAATTAACTTTTAACAAGGCACACCTGTTAATTGAAACGCATTCCAGGTGACTACCTCATGAAGCTGGTTGAGAGAATGCCAAGAGTGTGCAAAGCTGTCATCAAGGCAAAGGGTGGCTACTTTGAAGAATCTCAAATATAAAATATATTTTGATTTGTTTAACACTGGTTACTACATGATTCCATATGTGTTATTTCATAGTTTTGATGTCTTCACTATTATTCTACAATGTAGAAAATAGTCAAAATACAGAAAAACCCTTGAATGAGTAGGTGTTCTAAAAACATTTTGACCAGTAGTGTAAATAAATGATTGTTCAAACGACTGACACATGTAATGAAAATATGCATAGGGGTTGTCAACACAAAAGGGAAAGTGAAAGAAACCAGCTCTTTAACTCTTTTTCTTCAGGGCTTTGGGCTAAAAAGGCACAGAGGCAAACAAGCTTTGTTACTACAGCACTGTGACTATTCCTTTTTTTAATGCGTTTTGAGATTAGGTCTGCGATCCAAATGGCACCTTTTCCTTTATAGTGCACTACTTTTGACCTGGGCTCTGGCCAAAAGTAGTGCACTATATAGGGAATAGGGTGACATCCCTCCCAGTTTGGTAATCTTATTCTATGACTCATATCTCACTGCCTCAACACTACCCCCTCCCTGGTCCTGAACTCCACACATGGCATGTGTACAGTTGGACCATGTTGCTTGAAACCACAGTGCTGACGCTAACAGAACTACTTTTCATCAATGCCTGCCACGGTGAGTTCCTCAGCTCTGAGGGCATCGCTTGTTTACATATCTCTCCTCTCTACCCAGGCCAGGCCCAAGTCTTACACATTCCCCCCTCATCTTTCCCAAGCCATTGTAAGGCTGTTATCCAACTGGTGCTAGCCAACTGGAATCCTCCACACAGGCAGCATAGAGCTACACAGGGTCCTGTACTCTACGGACTTTCCGTCTCAGAGTCCGACATTGGGGCAAGTTTCCTCTCTGACCTCACATTATTTCATTAAGTGAGGTATTCCGGAGCTGAGAAAGCAGGCAGGCGAATGGAAGCGTACAAGGGAAAGAGAAGCATCGTCGCTCAAACCAAACAGGAAGCGCTGTGGAATGTCTTTCCACCACAGGCCAGGCAAGACCTCCAATAGGCTACCTGCTCTCTGTGTCACAGTCCAAACCCTGGATCAACTGGGGGAGTGGGTGGACACATACAGACGCACAGACACACAGGGATGCACAGACACAGATGCAGACACACACAAACATTATACCCGTACAACCTCAATGTGTGCGTGATTGTGTGTGGGCAGTGAAGGGATTACAATGCCTCAGGTATAAAAACCAGACTCTGGCCACCTCAAAGACCCCCCAAAATATGACAGTTTTGCAAAACAGCCACCACCGAGCAACACCAGCTAAGTTCTACTTTTACTCATGATCCCGCAAATAACAACTGACCACAGAACTTGAGATGGGTGAGAAAATGAGGTATGCTTAGAACTGGTGGAATAATTAAGCATTACAACACACCAGTAAGAGTCATTATTTTCTGAAAGCATGGATCCAAAGCCCTGCAACACAGCCAGCCAATCACCTCTCCAATCAGCACTAGTATGTCTCATCAGATAGGCCTGCTGGATGGATGAGTCAGAAATAAGGATAACATAAAAATGTGAAATCTAAAAATCCACTGCCTCATCTCTCCTAGAGGGATATTACATTTCTATACATAACATTGTCTGTCCTGATTCCTTTCCAAAAGGGCTGTTATAAAAACTCAACTCTGGAGTCAGGACTGAGAAACATCTAATGGCGTATTATTCTCAGGCTCTAGTCTAAACGCTTATTATTCTGTCTTCAGGCTCTAGTCTAATGGCTTATTATTCCCAGGTTTGAGTGTTCAGTATCTAGTCTAGTAGTCTAAAGTCTGCTGACAGGTGTGGCATATCAAAAAGCTGATTAAACAGCATGATTATTACACTAGTGCACCTTGTGCTGGGGACAAAAGGCCACACTAAAATGTGCAGATTTGTCACACAATGCCACAGATGACTCAAGTTTTGACGGAGCATGCAATTGACATGTTGACTGCATGAAAGGCCACCGGAACTGTTGCCAAATAGAGAAATGAACATTAAACTACCATAAGCCACCACCAATGTCATTTTCCGGCTTCTTTACCTGTGGGATTGTCCGAGTCCAACCACCCGGACAGCTGATGAAAGTGAGGAGTATTTCTGTCTGTAATAAAGCTCTTTGTGGGGAAAAACTCATTCTGATTGGCTGGGCCTGGCTCCCAAGTAGGTTAGCATATGCCCTCCCAGGCTGCACCAGATTAGGGCCTAATTTATTTATTTAAATTGACTGAATTCCTTATATGAACTGTAACTCAGTAAAATTGTTACATTTATATTTCTGTTCAGTATACATTAACAAATATTTTGTGGTATCTAGTTGGTAGTTACAGTAGTTACAGTCTTGTAAGTTGGTAGTTACTGCAACTCCCATGCGGACTCGGGAGAGGCAAAAGTCGAGAGCCATGAGTCCTACGAAACACGACCCAACCAAGCCACACTGCTTCTTGACACAATGCCCGCTTAACCCGGAAGCCGGAAGCCAGCCACACCAATGAGTCGGAGGAAATACCGCAGAACTGGCGACCGTATCAGCGTGCATGCGCTAGAGCGCGATGGGACAAGGGCATCTCACCGGCCAAACCCTACGGTCTACGTGGACGATGCTTGGCCAATTGTGCCCCATGGGACTCCCGGTCGCAGCCGGACAGAGCTTGGACTCGAACCAGGATCTCTAGTGGCACAGCTAGCAACTTCGATGCAGTGCCTTAGACCACTGCACCACTTGGGAGGCCCCATATAAATCAGTTTAACTAATGGTTATAACTAAAACACTTGAATTCTATTAATGGATGATGTTTAATGATTGATTAAATTGTATTGTGTTGTTGGATATCTTATTGATCAGCCTGGGAGGCAGAGAGAGAGAACAAGACACTGCCTAATGGGCCCATATCTGACTGGCATATAATCACAGAGACACACCGTATAGTCTGGTCGTCTGGTTTGGCAGGGGCACAGAGGGGCCTCTAGCGGGTGGTCGGTGTGGCCCACACAGACACTATGTTTACCTCTACCATCCACCCGTCAAGTCCTTCTCTCCTCCTCTCTCTTTCTTTCTTTCTTTCTTTCCACTCAGTGTCCCATCCCATCCACGCAGCTCCTCTAGTCTCCCTCCCATCTCTCTCTCATCTCAAATCAGGCCAGTGTGGTTTGTCTGGTTTCCAGTCTCATAAATACAGGGGAAGGAGGATGACCCAAAATGGGGATCGGGGAGCCATGGCGCGCAGGATATCCAGTGTGTGTCCCAAATGGCAAACTATTCCCTTTAGTGCACTACTTCTGACCAGGCTCCATAGGGCTCGGGTCAAATGTAGTGCAGTATAAAGGGAATAGGGTGCCCTTTTGGACACAGGCCAGGCCGAGCTCCCACTCCCACAGGGGAGGTACCTCCAACAGCCACTGACTGACTGACTATTATGATGCAATTGTCCTCGGTCCGGCCAACCAATAAGATTCTCAGGATCAGACCACCAGAGGTGATGATTATGGAGTGGAAAGTGGTGATACTTAAAGTCCCAGATGTCTTACATTCATTCATGAACTTGTACACATTGTTAAATGTCAAAGAATATTGATGTATATAATATTGAGGTTTGGAGTATAAAGACATAATAAATAAAGGACTAATAAATGAATCCATTCACACACAAAAATGGCAGTGGGGAAAACAACAGTGATTGAGTTTGAGTGCCAAATACATTGTGTGTGTGTGTGTCTGTATACACATCTCCTCCAGAGCCAGTTCCCTGATCCCTAAAAGCAGTTCTTCTGTGGTCGGTCACTGGGAGCAGAGCGGAGGCTCTCTGCTCTCCCTCTCTGACAGACAATGGCAGGAAAAGGGAGTAGGACGGGGCTGCTCACCGCACTGACCTCCACATTGTTCTACTGTGGACGTGAAGGAGGACAAGAATGGAGGAGGGAGCAGACCCAGGCAGGCCTGTGTTACATACCGACCCCAGTTAGAGTCATGAGTGCTAGCTGGCTGGCTGCACCGAAGACTCCTGCTCCGGTGCACGTAGACCGGGGGGGCCAGCCAGTCTGAGGAGACGTCTTTGGTCTGGCCCTCTGGTCGCTTTGTTCAGCAGGAAGGGGACGGAGCGGATGTGTCCTCAGTAACTCTGTGGGCCCAGCTCGGCCACCCCCGGTCAGCCCGCCAGGCCCCTACTGACTGGCTCAGTACCAAAGCACCACCAGAAAGAGAATGTGCAGGAGGGTAAGCCTCAGCCTGGTCACAGATTAGTTTGTGTGGTCTTGTCAACTCCTATGTTCATTGTCATGTCAATGACCATAGGAAGTGTCAAAACAGGAAAAAAGTGATCTGGGACATGGCGATCAGCCTTCCTCCCTCCTGGGAAAACAACCAGCTCCACTGAGACAGAGGCAGAAGACAGGGGAGGAAACCTACAGTTAATCTACTATAATCTACGATAAACTCACACTGCATGTCAGTGCAAGAGGCGTCACTGTAGTCCCTGGTTCGAATCCAGGCTGCATCACATCCGGTCGTGATTGGGAGTCCCATAGGGCGGCGCACAATTGGGCCAGCGCCGTCCAGGTTTGGCCAGGGTAGGCCGCCATTGTAAATAAGAATTTGTTCTTAAAGTGACCTGCCTAGTTAAATAAAGGTTAAATAAAAAATATTTTAAAAATCACCCTGATGTTGACCAACATTAGTTTAGTCTTCTTCAAGGGTCAGCCAATTTCCATCAGGCTTGGGTTGATAAGACCATTGAGAGTTAATGAATGAGAACAAATGGAGCGATGGACATGAGCGCACACAGGACATAAGCACAAGCACGCTTCCACGCAAGTTCACGGAAACAGACAAGCCGGCTCTAATGTCAATGCAAAAACAGAGCCCTTTAAGCCATAGGAAAAGAGAGAATATGATCAAATACGAGTAATACCCATTGAAATCTAAAATGGTGCCGGAGGACTTCTGCACACAAGTCGCAGTCGCACAAACAAGCAGGGTTCATACACTGACAAATTTCCATGACTTTTAACCAAAGTTCCATGACCAATCATTTGTGGCGTCTATGCGTACACGAAAAGCAAGCATAAATGTGGTCTCTGATCCCACGTATCATGTCCTGGTGTTGCACCCTTCAGAAAGTCACTTAACGACCCACAAAGTTGACAGCAGCATTGTTCGGGTACCGTACAAAACACATGGTCAACACTCCATCCGGAAAGCTAATTGGTGTGCAGTGCAGGCTTTTGATCCAGCCTTGCTCAAACACACCCGAGTCTACTGATCAAGATCCTGCTGATCAGATTTTTTTTTTTTTAGAATGTGGTGTGTTGTATTTCTCATCTCCTAACATTCACTGCTTGAGACATTGTTTAAACCCAAAATATGTAGCACCTGTCCCGTTCACCTTCTGCACGTCGGCTATTTGAGTTTATTTTATCGAGTGCCAGCAGAAAGTTTTTAGGACATACCGATGACATTAACACATGCTAATAATAGCTAAATAGTCGGAGAGCGAAATATCTAGCCAGGATACAAGCTATCTAGTTAAGAGTCGGTTGTCTATCATTATTTTATAGGCTACCTGTTGCTGTAATGTCTCCCTTGCTCTCCGTCACCAACTGCCCATTCGCATTGGCACACATACTATATGCAGGTGATGCACATACAGTACACACGGAGACATGCTCTGAAGGATCATTCTGATCATGGCTGATATGTAGTTTTTTTTTACATGATTGCCACTATATTTATAGCGTTTGCCTCAAATGAATTACATGAACCAATTTTTAAACGCATTTCCATGACTTTTCTGATTGTATAATTTTTTCGAGGCCTGGAATACACAATTTCCAAATTGCCATGATTTTGTTCCAGGATTTATGACCGAACGAATCCTGAACAGGGCAACTAGATGTTGTTAGAGTACTAAATTTTTTTACATATTTACACACACACACACACACACACACACACACACACACACACACACACACACACACACACACACACACACACACACACACACACACACACACACACACACACACACACACACACACACACACACCCATGCATGACAACACATCACACCAAATTCAGTTGTGTGGATGGGTTGGGTTGTTGACATGCATGCTCAGAATACCCCAGAGCACCCAGATGTATAGGCCTGTCACAATAACACATATCCTGTTGACATCAGCCGCCAAAAGCACACATAGTTGTGTATGTCACAACAGCACGTCTTCTGTTGACATCATCTGCCCAATGACTGAGCTGTCCATCTGTCTGTCACTATAAACTATGGGAACATGAGAGGGGTCCCTGCCATGCCCTGCTCTTAAAGCTGACCTGATGTAAACCATCTCTGCTAGGTTAAGGGTGGGTGGGACCACATGACACACACCCACTCCCAGTGTAAACTATGTCAGGAGCGGGAATGAGGAGCAGGAAAGGGCTTGACTCATCTTTAATGAAGCATGTCTCACTCCAGCCCCAGGGATTCATCCAGCAAGAATCTAACCTGTCTACAGTGTCATCGTAACACAGGCGCTAGGGTCAGGAGGGGTGTGTGTGTGTGGAGCAATCAGCTGCATTCCAGGGAAGCTAGCAGGGCTCCCGAGGGACATGTCTTGCAGAGATCTTCTCCCTCTCACCCCTCTTCTCTCGGAAGTGACTGAGGAAATGGTGGAGGAGAGGGGGGTTGTGGGTTACGTATTCTCTTGGCCCAGACTACCCCCCTAGAGTCTAAAGGGTGAAGACTGTGGAAGTGGTAGGTCACTGTTGACTAACTGGTCTAGTCAGTGTTACATTAACACAAAGTTCTGTCTGCACAGAGTGTCCCTGTTCCCCATTTCATTGCACTGCACTCAGGGCCAGTTTCAGACATTATGCCTACATCAGAGTTGTGTTTAGTAGGGCACTCGGAAGCAAAAACGTTTCGCAACAGACCAAAATCTGTGTTGCTATTGGATGATGTCAGGTGGTACTTCACTCACTCATCTGAAAGCCCATACATCCCTCCCATTGACCCTCTTCCATGGGATAAACATGACAATGATGATGCCGGTCCATTCCATTACTACTTAGAACGGTAGGTGTCTGTAGCCTCTGCTAGACTCTTCCTTCCCCAGTTCTCTCAGCCTCAGTACTAGGTTATCATATAGGCTCAATCTCAATGAGTCTTTCCACGATTCCTCACAACCTATACTCACATACTTCACTATTCCAAAACATTTAACAGTTTATCCCTATTGAACACTGCCCAAAGCTGCACATATGACTAGCCCTACTCCTATTCATGATTCTGATTCGCAGGACGTACACAATATCTAGCCACACACACACAAACATGACACCGACTACCCTTCACGATCAGGGAGACAAAGTGAAACAAACATACAGTGAGCTTCCTTCCCACGCCCGCAGCACGTCAGTCTCATTCCAAAACATTAGATGTGTTGCTTTTCAGCCATTCTGATTCAGACTTGTGTGTTTTGGATCATTGTCTTACTGCATGACCCAGCTGCGCTTCAGCTACCACCACCATGCTTGACCGTTGGTATGAGGTTCTTACTGTGGAATGCAGTGTTTGGTTTTCGCCAGAAATAACAGCATCCATATGGTCCAAAAAGTCAACTCTAGTTTGCCAAAACTAGCACCTGGATGATCGTCAAGACTCCTGGAAGAATGTTCTATGGACAGGCAAGTCAAAAGTGGAACTTTTTGGACGACACGGGCCCCATTATTCCTGCCGAAAACCAAACACGACATTCCACATTTAGAACGTCATACCAACAGTCAAGCATGGTGGTGGTATTGTGAGGGTATGGGGAAGCGTTGCTGCCTGGACGACTTGCCATCATCAAAGAAACCAGGAATTCTGCTCTGCATGAGATCATTCTAAAGGAGAATGTCAGGCCATCCGTCCGTAAGCTGAAGCGCAGCTGGGTCATGCACCAAGACAATGATCCAAAACACATATGGAAGTACATCAGAATGACTGAAAAGAAGCACATTTAAAGTTTTGGAATGGCCTACTCAATGTCCAGACCTAAACCCGATTGAGATGTGACAGGACCTGAAACGAGCAGTTCATGCTCGAAAACCCACAAATGTCACATAGTTAAAGTAGTTCTGCATGGAAGAGTGGGCCAAAATTCTTCCATACAGGAAGTGTTCGGTTGCAGGCATTACAGCGAAAGGTGGCACAACCAGTTATTGAGTGTAAAGGAGCAATTACTTGTTCACACAGGGACATTTGATGTTGAATAACTTTGTTAATAAAATAAAAATAATTATCTAAATGTTATTTGTTCACTCAGGTTCCCTTGATCTAATATTAGGTTTTGATTGAACAAAAAATATGCAGAGAAAAACAGAGAAGTGGAAATATCTTCTCACGGCATTGTACACACATAGCTCCAGTCAATCACAGAGGCTTAGAGGCCTGGCGTGGTCTGCTGCTATATTTAGTCAGGTTATCAGTGAGGTAAACCCAGGGACTGACTGGCTGGTCCTGGTCACAGGATCCTAGCAGGGGACAATAGAGAGCTCTATGTGGCTGAGTTACTAAGACCAACAGAGGGCAATTGGCATCAGACCCACTGAATGTCACTATTGACAAACACTGTGAGGGAAACAGGACTGGCATTGCCAGGTCTCATGATAAATAGTATCAGGCACTGCAGAGTAGAGGAAGCATTATATTATATTCAGTCATCTTGAGGAGGTACTGTCTTTGGTCTATTTTCTACTTTTTTGGCTATGATTTGAGTTTTACTTTCAGGGTCATCTGCATCCTTGCAGTCACAGTTCCTTCCCTTATGTTGTTGCGGGGAATATGTGTATTTTAGAATGCAGCCGGGCAAAGGAGACGGTGGTCACAATGAAACGATAACAATAGCCTGGCGTCATGGCTGGCTGGCAGGGCTGTGACGTGGTCAGCGGTGGGGGGGGGTGTGTGTGTGTGTCCTGCCCTGTCCTCATGACCCTCCAGTGCCCCTGTGCCAACATCCTGCCTGTCAGCAGACCACTGCAGAGCAGAAAAACCCGACTGGCACACAGCGACGCAGTACTGTAGACATGCAAGACCCAACCTAGTTGTATCTGTATCCTATTCCTGCCAGCAATAACTGCCCCTTGGGATGATTCAAGTTTATTGTAAGTCGCTCTGGATAAGAGCGTCTGCTAAATGACTTAAATGTAAATGTAATGTACTGAATTGCATTGTTTTACAGTTATATTGGCTACAGAGCTAAAGAAAATTACACCCCCACCTTGGTCTTTAGGGATGTGTTCTATTTAGGGTTTTCAAGCATTAGTAAGATAGATACAGAGATCCAGGAAAGGTTAAGTCTCATCAGCACTACAGTGCATTATGATGAGGATGGATGGAACTTACCTTGAAACTACCACAGGGTGGCAGTAAAGGGACAATATTTCACCACTAGTAGTCACTCCACTCACACAAGAATACTCAATACCTTTCTTTCACTAAAGTACGGTTGTTCAATCTTATAACCATCAGGTGGAGCTCCCTACCAACAAGTAGGTTTATGGTCTTGATAGAAAGCAGAAAGAGGATTTTTATTTATTTATAAAAATATTAACTTTTATTTAACTAGGCAAGCCAGTTAAGAACAAATGCTTATTACAATGACAGCCTACTGGGGAACAATGGGTTAACCGCTTTGTTCATGGGCGGAATGACAGATTTTTACTTTGTCAGCTCTGTGATTCGATCCATCAACCTTTCGGTTACCGGCCCAATGCTCTAACCTCCAAGAGATAGAGATAAAGATTGAGTCTTCTATCTACAGAAGAGGATAGAGATAGAAGATCGGTAACTTACGGTAAGGCCTGGCAGGAACTGCTCCATGTCGTTCAAGTTGATCCCATCATCATATTCAAACTTGCCTTTCATCATCCTGAAAGACAGAAACAAGACACACAGATGGAGACATTTTGAACAGGTGTGGTAGATTGGGCTCTGATAGGGACTTCCTTATACAGTGGGCTGTGGCTGATTCTCAGTTCATCTTTCCTCCATTCCTCACATTCTCTTTTCTCGCCTCCTTCTCAAAACTCATTGGAGAAGAAGGTTTGAGGGGCGGGACCTTGGACCTTCTCCAATATGGTTGAGAAGGATGCGAGTATAGGTTGTGAGGAATCGTGGAAAGACTCATTGAGATTGAGCCTACATGATAACCTAGTACTGAGGCTGAGAGAACTGGGGAAGGAAGAGTCTAGCAGAGGCTACAGGCACCTACAGTTCTAAGTAGTAATGGAATGGACCAGCATCATCATTGTCATGTTTATCCCATGGAAGAGGATCAATGGGAGGGATGTATGGGCTTTCAGATCTGCAAAGAGGAAACATTGAAGGGTTAGGGCCAAGGGAAAATGGTGAGAAAGTAGCAAGTGAATTAGGAGTGACCATGAGTGACCATGTTCCTCTATGTTCAAGTCAAGGAGCCTTTGGACAGGAGCCTTTTATTTGATTATTTTAATTGATGCTGAAGATGCACTGACCCCTCTCTGTCGATGTGTTGAAGGTGCTTTGGTGTTCCCCGGAAGGGTTTCCTGTGGAACTGGCTGAAGTCCAGCTTCTCAGGCTGGAGGTCCCATGTTGCCCCCCTACAAAAACAACACAACTTAGGTGAGAAAGATGACATGACAGTTAATACACTCAGGCTGGACGCCCGACTTCAACACAGGACAGGACGAGGTCCGGTCTGTTAATAGCAGGAAAGACACCCACTGTTCTTAGAGCATCCACTCAGAGCATAAACTGTGAAGTCTCCAGACCATCACTAACTCCATCTACTCTACCATCTGCCCACTTCTCTAAGCCCCCAAAACAAGGGGGCTTAGACATGTGATCATCATTTTAATCACCCAAAACACCACTGAAGCCGAGCTGCCCCCTAATGATGCATATAGGCAGCCTAGCTACTTTAAGAACACCCCCTGAAGATGCCCGGTCATCCTAACTACTTTAAATGAACCTCTGATGATGCCCGGCTAATAGCTCCTTTAAAAATCTCAGTCAGACGATGTTACCATATGTTTCACAGTGTGCCAATTAAAACGTAAATCACAAAATTTAAAGAATGGCAGTTGTAATCCAGCCATTACATTAATCTATCATGAATCTGACAGAATATAAAAACTTGTTTGTAAGCAAATACAGCCCCTGGTCCTGGAAAAGGGGTTCTGACTCATCCAATTACAGTTTGTCGTAGTAACAGGGCGGGCTTCCATGTTGTGTACGTGGCTTCCTTCCTTCTATACCAACGTGATTTAACAACCTCTTTGAGGAAAAGTTAACATGGCATTACCATGCAGCTGTCGCCATGGCAGCCTCCAGCTACACTGGCGACACCCAACACCCACCCCCACTATGTCATCATCACATAACACCGCTCTCCTTTTATTCAACACACCTACCTAGCTACCGGGTCACGCAAGAGATTCAAGCCTTTGTTTTTCAGTGCTAGTTCGGCTTCTTTTTTAAAACCTCCCAAAAACACTTGGCCATCTCATCCCAGAAGAGTTTGTTTTGTATACGTGTTCATCGCATGCATTCATCGCATTCGTAGCATGCATTTGTGATTACAGAGTGAGTCTACCCCTCTAGATGGCATCACAAACAGGCCAAGAGCTGAATCTCAGGCTGCATCCCAAATGGTACCATATTGCCTTTCTTCGAGCCAAACTTTTGACCAGGGCCAATGGTGCTCTGGTCAAAAGCCGTGCACTGTATAGATAATAGGGTTCCATTTTGGGTGCATACTCAAAGGTGAAATTGTCGTTATGTCTTCAATAAATAGAGAAACTCAGCTAATTAAGCCTGTAGCAAAAAACAAAACAAATGCTGATATGAATTGTTAAATCAGAACACACCACATTTTCCCTTGTTTAAGCTGCTAGGGGGCAGATATCATCAGCAATTAAAAAACAGCTTGCTGATGCTGAAAGAAGGTGTGGCTGTAGATGTATTTCATTTAGCCTGAGGCTAAGCAGTTGCTAATGTAGTTATTTTGTTAGAACAGTCGGACCCCTGTGGCTTTTTTCTCTCTCTTCTATCTCTAGTCTGACAACACCAAAGCAGGTAATGTTTTCCTAGCATCAGCTTGCCTGGTCTGGAGAGGGTAGCCATCACTATATGAGGACAAGAGACCGTACAGTTTCAAAAGCTGAAGACACCAGCCCACTTGCCTGACGACTCGTCCTGAAGTTAATTCCGCTGCTCTATCAATAAATTCATTCTGAAACTGCCATCCGAGAAGTAATTTGTGCCGATGTCAAAATTAGGGGGTTATAAAACTAATTATTCAGCGATTGGATAGTCTCCAACCAATCAGAGTATCAAAGCCATTGACTTGATTAGTGTTGGCCTGCTCTTGCCCAACCCATCAGTTTCTGGGACCAATCAGAACGTGTTTGCATTCTACAAGACGTCGGGGAGGAATCCAAATCCACACTCAGTGAGCGTGGCGTTTGGCAGGAGCGATAAGGACGTGTAGTCAGGCTAACCTGGACTACCCCCGTCCAACCACCCATAAAGAATGAAGCCTGTGAATGTAAACAGACTACAAGCTATACATCTGTGGAAGCTTGTAATACTGCATATTTTTCCTATCCATTGATGGGTAGGAAACGTGTTGGTCAATACATGACATACCCATGAGTCCATGGTGTTACTGTGGTGTGTGTGGTGAAGGGGAGCTGTGGGGTGGTGGTGAGTAATGAATGAGTAAATAGTTACATACATGACATACCCATGAGAGTCCATGGTGTTAGCAGCCCAAATGTCAGTACCCAGGATGTCAAAGGACCCTTCTCTGTTCCCGTTCTGAAAGACAACACATTACAACAGTCTATTATCTATATATCACTTTACAGAACACGTCTACTACTACAGCTAATATTGATCAAAAGGGGCATCTTGGTGTCCATTGTCACGGTGCTTCATTGAACTAATACTTAACTTGAATGCTAACAGTCATTGACATGTTAAAGGGTGTATAAGGAAACATTTTAACAGGGCAAACAAGTTTTACAAAAAAAATTAATAGGCAGGTCCATCTTAATTCTGGTATTAGGCAATGGCCTATCGATTTCAACACAAATATTCATCCTTTTCCAGGTTACATCCATGGCCACTGCTATAGTAATATGCTGCAGTTGATTGACTGGTTCCTTGAGTGATGTCAAAGTCCATTATTTCAGAACGTTCAAAAGTACTTTGCAAACTGTTGGTTTAAATTTCATATTGTTTATTTTTTAGGGATGAAATGTTAATATACTCAACAAAAATATAAAAATGCAAAGTTTTGGCCCCATGTTTCATGAGCTGAAATAAAAGATCCCAAAAATGTTCCATACAACACAAAAAACATTATTTGTCTCAAATATCTCTGTAAGTGAGCATTTCTCCTTTGCTAAAATAATCCATCCACCTGACAGGTGTGGCAAATTAAGAAACTGATTAAACAGCATGTGCATTACACAGGTGCACCTTGTGCTGGGGACAATAAGGCCACTAAAATGTGCAGTTTTGTCACTCAACACAATGCCACAAATGTCAAGTTGAGAGAGTGTGCAATTGGCATGCTGACTACCAGAGAATTTAATGTTAATTTCTCCAATGTCGTTTTAGAGAATTTGGCAGTACGTCCAACATGCCTCACAAAGGCAGACCACGTGTAATCACGCCAGCTCAGGACCTCCACATCCAACTTCTTCACCTTCAGGGGGTTGTAGAGTGCTGAGGAGTGTATCTGTCTGTAATAAAGCCTTGTTGTGGGGAAAACTAATTCTGATTGGCTGGGCTGGCCAGTCATGTGAAATCCACAGATTAGGGCCTAATGAATTTATTTGGATTGAATGATTTCCTTCTACGAACAGTAACTCAGGAAAATCTTTGAAATTGTTGCATGTTATGTTTATATTTTTGTTCAGTATACAGTGCATTCGGGAAAGTATTCAGACCCCTTGACTTTTTCCACATTTTGTTACTTTGACAGAGCTCTTCTGTGGAGATAGGATAACCTTCCAGAAGGACAACCATCTCTGCAGCACCACCAATGAGGCCTATATGTTAGAGTGGCCAGAAGAAAGCCATTCTTCAGAAAAAGGCACGACAGCTCACTTGGAGTTGGCCAAAAGGCACCTAAAGATTCCCAGACCATGAAAGACCATAAAGGTAACAAAGACAAGATTCTCTGGTCTGGTCTGGTCTGATGAAACCAATATTTAACTCTTTGGCCCAAATGTCACATCTGGAGGAATCTTGGCACCATCCCTACGGTGAAGCATGGTGGTGGCAGCATCATGCTGTGGGAATGTTATTTTTCAGCGGCAGGGACTGGGAGACTAGTCAGGATCGAGGGAAAGATGAACGGCGCAAAGTACAGAGAGATCCTTGATGAAAACCTGCTCCAGAGCGCTCAGGACCTCAGACTGGGGCGAAGGTTCACCTTCCAGTAGGACAACGACCCTAAGCAGAGCCAAGACAACGCAGGAGTCTCTGAATGTCGTTGAGTGGCCCAGCCAGAGCCCGGGCTTGAACCCGATCTAACATCTCTGGAGAGACCTGAAAATAGCTGTGCAGCGACGCTCCCCATCCAACCCGACAGAGCGGAATGGGAGAAACTCCCCAGATACAGGTGTGCCAAGCTTGTAGCGTCATACCCAAGACTCAAGGCTGTAATCGCTGCTAAAGGTGCTTCAACAAAGTACTGAGTAAAAGATGTGAATACTTATGTAAATGTGACAGTGATATTATTTGCAACATTTTCTAATAATCTGTTTTTGCTTTGTCATTAACCTCTTGCTCCTACCTGGCACGCAGGCGTCCCATCTAGAGCTCTGGAAATGCAAATGCGCTACGCTAAATGCTATTAGTTAAAACTCAAACGTTCATTAAAATACAAATGCAGGGTATTGGATTAAAGCTACACTCGTTGTGAATCCAGGCAACAAGTCAGATTTTTAAAATGCTTTTCGGCGAAAGCATGAGAAGCTATTATCTGATAGCATGTAACACCCCAAAAGACCCGCAGGGGACGTAAACAAAATAATTAGCATAGTCGGCGCTACACAAACCGCACAAATAAAATATAAAACATTCATTACCTTTGACCATCTTCTTTGTTGGCACTCCTAGATGTCCCATAATCACTATTGGGTCTTTTTTTCAATTAAATCGGTCCATATATAACCTAGATATCGATCTATGAAGACTGTGTGATAAACAAAAATAAAATAGCGTCTTGTAACGTAATTTTTTTTAATTCAAAAAGTCGACGATAAACTTTCACAAAACACTTCGAAATACTTTTGTAATGCAACTTTAGGTATTAGTAAACGTTAATAAGCGATCAAATTAATCACGAGACGAAGTGTTTTCTATAGGGGTCCGTCTGGAAATAATGTCCGTGTATTTCTCAACCAAAATATCTGGTCGGAGACCTGAAGAAAAAGCCTGTCTCTTGTTCGTTTGACCAAGAAACAAAGAATTGGCAAATGACAAGACTGTTGACATCGTGTGGAAGCTGTAGGTACTGCAACCTCAGCCCTATTTAATGTCGTTCGCCCATAACAATGGGTTGAAGCGGCGGATGGATATATTTTTCCACTTTCAGTAATCAGATTTTCCTGCACTTTTCGATGAAACGCACGTTCTGTTATAGTCACAGCCATGATGTAACCAGTTTTATAAACGTCTGAGTGTTTTCTATCCACACATACTAATCATATGCATATACTATATTCCTGGCCTGAGTAACAGGGCGCTGAAATGTTGCGCGATTTTTAACAGAATGTTCGAAAAAGTAGGGGGTAGGAGTAACAGGTTAAGGAGTATTGTGTGTAGATTGATGAGGGGGGGAAAAAACAATTTAATCCATTTTAGAATAAGACCAACGTAACAAAATGTGGAAAAGGTCAAGGGGTCGGAATACATTCCAAATGCACTCTATATAGAGTGACAAATAATACTTGGTGAAGTGTTTCCTTCCCCATGACCCCTTGTTTCATATACATCCTTTAAAGTACCATTCAGTGGAAAGATGATCATCCCATCACAATGTATGTAGGGGACTTTTTTTCCCATATTTACTTTGCAGTTAACATTAAATTGAGAAGTTTTGGGGGAAAGTTTGTCTACCCAGAAGACAGTTATGATCATCATCGCTAACTGACTACATGAAGTAAATGATAGACAAACATTGCTGGAAATGAATTGGTAGATACTCTTACCTTTGGCTTTTTAAGCCAATTGTGACAAACTAGTCAATGTGGATTGGATAGTAGTCGTGGGCTTGAGGTGTCTGATACGTGTGAGATTGTTTGGCGAGCTACTCATAGGTGGGCTCCGAGCTACCGGTAGCCCTCGATGGACCTGTAGGAGACCCTTGGGCTACAAGATGAATTGATGGACCACGTCAAATTGACTAGCTAGTTACAGTAGCTAACGACAGAGCACACCAATTTGGCTAGTTAACGAGCTAACTGCCAGGGGATAAACTAAAAGGTCATTTCCAAATATTGCTTGATTTGGTAACAGATAACTTTACCAGGACGAGTTAAACGCAAATACTTGCAAATGTCAAGCTCTTTCTAAAAAAAGCCTAATCTCTCAACAAGCAAGATAAATGACAAGTTGTTTGCTTAGCTAGCTACATGCCAAATAGATAGGCTACCCTCCCTCAAGTATCTGAAAATACAGGAATAGATGTTTCCTGATCATGAAAGGCACGCAGTGTTTTGCTGTAACTGATGATCGAGCTAAATGTCTGGGGACGTGGTGGTCTAATGTAAAAGCAGTAGGATGGTTAGTTACCTGTACCTTGGCTGGCCCTCTGAATTGGTTGTTCCTCCCCCTGCTACCAGACCTGGAGCCTGAACCAGGTCTAGAGCCAGAGCTGGGCCTGGATCCTGTACTGCCATTACTACTGTGATCCCAATCATCCTGCAGGGGGTGGGGGGGTAGAGACAGACCGAGATAGATAGTGGGTGGATGAGAGGGATTATGATCAATACCATATCAAATTCTCCTTTGCAGAAAACGCAGAACATGTGATATACAATGCTGATTGTATTGTCAATAAGATACATTTCTATTATCTATGAGGGAGGAGTGGAGAGTAAGGATCCAATATACAGTTCGTGGTTAGCAGCGGTGTGGGGTAATACAATGAGATAGGTCTGTAATTGTCTATCAGGCAGGTCTGTGTCTGCTGCTGAGTCTGAAGACCATTTACATGATGAATGTTACCATGAGCACTGAGTGAGGGAGGAAGAGAAAAAAGCGAGGGAGAGAGAGGTGTGGGTGGAGGGAGGGGCATTGGTCATGTTGGTTAGCAAGGGAGAAGGAGAATGCTGACAGGGCTGGTAACCCCGAGAAACCACAGCTCCCCATGGCCATTCTGACTCAGTGCTGCTAAGCACAACTGACTGCTGCTGGCTGAATAAAGGTTGCAGCAGCCAGTGACTGTTTTGTCCCAATGGTCACAGTCTGACCCCATACCCTAGTACAGGCTGGCTGCATGCATACAGGTTGACAAATAGAGCAGCCAGTCAGTGCCTTGGTTCAGTGGATGGACGGACACACCTCTTAACGCTAATACAGACTGCCTGTCTGGCTGTCTGGGGTATTCCGCTAACCCCTGGTGAGCCGTTCAATCTCATTTATATCCAGTCCTTCCCTAGTGGTTTATGTCTGTGTGTGTACATTCCTCAGAGTAGTTTTAGACAACCTCCCAGTTTCACCCCAAAAAAATGTAAAGTTTTCTCCCTGATGCACACAACCCAGACCCACAACACTGTATGCAGATACCACACAGAGACTCAATAGGCCAGGCCAGAAACTAATGTTCTCTGTTCATTCAATTTCATGTCATTTGATTATTTCATCAGTGCCTCTCACAAAGTCATTTGTCAGACCCAATGACAGCCTAGTGCTTGGGAAAGGAAAAAATATATATCAGGCGATGATACAATGAATAATATGTCTCCCCTTTTCCTCCCCCTCCTTTTTCATTTTCCTTAGCCCACAGTAACAGCTGAGAGGGAGAAAGACTAAAGCTGCGTCACCCTATCGGCCCTGGTCAAAAGTAGTGCATTTCTAGGGATTAGGGTGCCATTGGGACTGCAGCCTAGGCTAAAATCAATACATCCTCACAAGGGCCTGATCAGCTCTCCGTTTCTGGAATAGATATGGGAGCAACATGAGTCATGACTGTGCAGATTGAGATGGAAGTGAAAACTAGGTCCTCTGTGATCCCAGAGAAGTCAAGTTACACTGCTATCCGGAAACCGCTGTCCTCAAATCTCTTCCTCAGAAACCGACACCCCAGACACTCTAACCCTCAGTCTTTACCTGACTACAATCAACCCAACTGTCCACAAGACAGCCTCAAGTCACTCTGTGTACAAACAAGGGCTTAAAAAGGGCTCTGACTGCTTAGTTCAAATGAAAGTGAAGCAAAGAAGCAGGTGGCAGATGACTGAATCAGTGCCCAGAAGACCAAAAGGGCAGGCTGCAGAAGCAGCCCAGCGTCTGCTTCACTCTCTCTCCAGCAACACAAACACCTCACATACCTAAACATACGATCTATCTATGCCTTTATGACCTAAGCTACATACTGACACAAATATAAAATCTTTCTTTCAACCTCAGGTCACCTCGCCATACAGTATCAATGTATTGTTACCATACACAACCGATAGGCCGAACTATAGAATCATTTTTACATGCACATACTAACCATGTCAGGTCATTGACTGGAGCAAAATCAAAACCTTACCCAAAGCCATCGCAGTTATGTAAGTATCAGAGCCTGAGGAAGCTTGTATGTAGCCGAAACAGCATTCCTGGTTATGGGGAGCCCCTAAGGCAAGGGTCTCCAACCTTTTCTAGCATGAGAGCTACTTTTAAATAAACAAATAGGCACAATCTTCTCCTCTACCCTGCAATGTGTCCCCGGGCCCTCGGTGTAAAAGAAATGTGTTTTCTGTCAATATACCCAGTACAATAATGGTTAATAAACTGTATTTGGAATGGCAGGCCCATAAAATGCTCTATTGTATTTTTATTAATTCTGTTCTGCCCCCCCCCCCCCCCCAAACTCTCAATATTATTATTCACAGAGAAACAAAGGTAAACATTTGTTTCATATAAATAAATATTTGCATTGCAAATCCCATTTAATTGTGTTTCTAGTAAGAGGAATGTGTCAGTCGAGTGAGGTTTCTCCTGTTAGGCCTACTGCTGTGGCACATCATGGGAGAGTTTGCAAAACAATTGATACAAATAATGATGATATAGTTCCGTCAGGTAAGCCTATTTTGTATTTAGTTGAGAAGGTTTTTGTGGAAAACATCTCTGTCTACCCCATTGAGCTACCCACAAGACGGTTATCCTTAGCATCGATACACACGGAGTGTTACACACGGAGTGATAAACGCACGCACCAGATAGGGGCAATATTGTGTTACTTTTTGGCTTTTTACACCCATAGTGGCTAACCAGGGTTGGGTTTATGTCAATGTGGCTTTGATTGTATAGCAGCCATAAGCTTATGAGGGTTTACAATGAAAAAAATAAATGCATGTACTTTCAGAATTGCTTGGCGAGCTCCTCATAGATGGGCTAAGAGCTACTTGAAGACCCCTGCCCTACTAAGGTAAGGTGTGTGTGTGTGCGCCTTAGGGAGGAGGAATTTAGGATGAGCTGCCTTGGGTTTGCCTCCTCTCAAACGCATGCACGCATACTTCTCACAAATATTAGATTTTTGCTAGGTAGCATTAGCGCTAGTCGTCTGTACTTGTGCCAAAACGCCGGTATTTTATCCTATAGCTTGTTTTCCACCTTTTTAAAATAGTGAGTGAACATACTTTCAGCACTTTTATTTCCATGACTGACGAAAACTCATTTTCTCACCCTCTCTCTCGTGTCTCTGCATTAAAACATATACAGAGCAATATGTTTGGAACATCGAAAACACAAAACAAATAGAATAGTGAGAATCGCTTCACATATCATAAACAAAAAACAATTTTTATTTTTTTAAAGGGCAATGGAACACTACCACACAGTTGGTAATCTGTATTTTGGACATCGATTATGGCCGATTACATTGCACTCCACGAGGAGACTGCGTGGCAGGCTGACTACCTGTTATGCGAGTGCAGTAAGGAGCCATGGTAAGGTGCTAGCTAGCATTAAACTTATCTTTAAAAAAAAAATCTTCACTTAATCACTAGTTAACTACACATGGTTGATGATATTACTAGGTTAACTAGCTTGTCCTGCGTTGCATATAATCGATGCGGTGCCTGTTAATTTATCATTGAATCACAGCCTACTTTGCCAAACTGGTGATTTAGCAAGCGCATTCGCAAAAAAAGCACGAGTCGTTGCACCAATGTGTACCTAACTATAAACATCAACACCTTTCTTAAAATCAATACACAAGTATATATTTTTAAACCTGCATATGTAGTTAATATTGCCTGCTAACATGAATTTATTTTAACTAGGGAAATTGTGTCACTTCTCTTGCGTTCTGTGCTACAGTCAGGGTATATGCAGCAGTTTGGGCCTCCTGGCTCGTTGCGAACTGGGTGAAGACCATGTCTCCCTAACAAAGACAAAGAAACGGGGGATGATTTAACAAAAGCGCATTTACAAAAAAAGCACAATCGTTGCACGATTCTACCTAATCATAGACATCAATGCCTTTCTTAAAATCAATACACAGAAGTATCTTTTTTTAAACCTGCATATTAAGGTAAAATAAATTAATGTTAGCAGGCAATATTAACTACGGAAATTGTGTGACTTCTCTTCATTCATTGCACATTGAGTCGGTATATGCAACAGTTTGGGCCGCCTGGTTCGTTGCGAACTAATTTGCCAGAATATTACATAATTATGACATAACATTGAAGGTTGTGCAATGTAACAGCAATATTTAGATTTACGGATGCCACCCATTACTATTCATGACCTAAGGCTCTTATTTCTGTGTTATTATATTATAATTAAGTCTATGATTGATAGAGCAGTCTGTCAACTCCAGAGATTTGGCTGGCAATACTAAATTACCTATTAGAACATCCAATAGTCAAAGGTATATGAAATACAAATGGTATAGAGAGAAATAGTCCTATAAAAACTACAACCTAAAACTTCTTACCTGGGAATATTGAAGACTCATGTTAAAAAAGGTACCACCAGCTTTCATATGTTCTCATGTTCTGAGCAAGGAACTTAAACGTTAGCTTTTTAACATGACACATATTGCACTTTTACTTTCTTCTCCAACACTGTTTTTGCATTACTTAAACCAAATTGAACATGTTTCATTATTTATTTGAGACTAAATAGATTTTATTGATGTATTATATTAAGGTAAAATAAAAGTGTTCATTGATCATTCAGTATTGTTGTAATTGTCATAATTACAAAAATATAAAAAATAACAAATAGTCCGATTAATCGGTATCGGCTTTTTTGGGTCCCCCAATAATCGGCATCGGCGTTGAAAAAAATAAGTTGGTCGACCTCTACCACACATCATTGGTTGAAACAGGAGGAGACAGAGAGAGCCAGAGATGTGTGTGTCTCCCTGCACCCTGTGCAAGCAGACACGGGCAAGTACACTCTGCCACGTCGTCGTTGCCAACAGGCACAGACAAACACAAAGCCGGAGGCGGCACATGGGGGAAACACCATCCACCGGACTAGAAGAACCCTGGCTATGACGTCAACATTCAGAAACATAACTGAACACGCCCCTGTTCTCAGCTATACAACCGGGCTACAACCCCCTATATTCCACCACTGACAGACAACACCTACTGGTACCGTGATATTCCAGGGTAGTTCGCTATGCAAACACACTAGCACCATAAAGCCCATGCAAATAGGAGGAGGATTAGTGAGAGAGGTCTCAATTTATGATCAGCCAGTCTGGATATGTTATCAGCCCTGCTGCCAGCGTGCCCGGTGGAAACTCGCTTACGCCTACATTTTGCAAGTGACGAACACTTGTCTTCATCCATCCTACACTTCAGCTGAGCCTCGAACTGAGATACATCGTAGGCAAAGCTGCCATCATCAGAGATTAAATAAGTTGAATTCAAAATGCATCTGGTCTCTTTTAGCATGGAGCTTGCTTATTAATGACGGTCGTGTCCTAAGGGCATTTGCTATATGACCAAAGAAGTAGACACCCAATGAAACAGCAGTAATGTGCAGTATGTATGCATGTCTGACTGGAGCCATATGTTAGTAACCTTGGCTATCATTGAGATCGTGTTTCCCCTCTCATCAATGATCGTACATGGAGGTTCAGCACAGCTGTGTGTTGTGTCTAGACCTTCAGCCAGCCAGCATTTCCTCCAGAATTCAGACACATCATACACAGTCCAAACACTCACTGGTTTGTTGGAGCCCCTCCCCAACGAGGGTGACCAACTCCCGTCTTTCTTGTCATTGCAGTCCTCTGTCCACTAGGTCAGAGGGAGGGAGAGAGAGGAGAAAAATTGGAATGACAATTACTCAACACTATTTTTGTGATGATGATGGAAAGAAAGACGTTTACAAATCTCTCCTTCTCCACACTCTGCCAGCTGGTCAACATTGTCCTCTAATTTTTGCTTGGCTATTTTGTGAATGCTGCTCAGCTGGCAATGCATCCCATGAGGTAAACTAGCCTGATTTCTGTGCACGTACAAGAGCCACCAATTATTGGTTTTAGAGTTACAGTGCCATCGGAAAGTATTCACACCCCTTGACTTTTTCCACAGTCACGTTACAGCCTTATTCCAACTTAATTACAAAATAAATCAATCTACACACAATACCCCATAATGACAAAGCAAAAACAGGTTTAGAAAATTTTGCGAACGTATTAAAAATAAAAAACAGAAATATCTTATTTACCTGGGTGTTCAGACCCTTTGCTACGAGACTCAAAATTGAGCTCAGGTGCATCCTGTTTCCATTGATCATCCTTGAGATGTTTCTACAACTTGATTGGAGTCAACCTGTGGTAAATTCAATTGATTGGACATGATTTGGAAAGACACACGTCTATATAAAGTCCCACAGTTGAAAGTGCATGTCAGAGCAAAAACCAAGCCATGCGGTCAAAGGAATTGCCTGAAAGCTCAGAGACATGATTGTGTCGAGGCACAGATCTGGGGAAGGGTAAAAAAAAACATTTCTGCAGAATTGAAGGTCCCCAACAACACAGTGGCCTTCATCATTCTTAAAATTGAAGTAGTTTGGAACCACCAAGATTCTTCCTAGATCTGGCAACCTGGCCAAACTCAGCAATCGGGGGCGAAGGAACATGGTCAGGGAGGTGACCAAGAACCCGAAGGTCGGCCTCCCGGTTGGCGCAGTGGTTAAGGGCGCTGTGCCACCAGAGACTCTGGGTTCGCGCCCAGGCTCTGTCGCAACCGGCCGCGACCGGGAGGTCTCTGGGGCGACGCACAATTGGTATAGCATCGTCCGGGTTAGGGAGGGTTTGGCCGGTAGGGATATCCTTGTCTCATCGCGCACCAGCGACTCCTGTGGCGGGCCGGGCTCAGTGCACGCTAATCAAGGTCGCCAGGTGCATGGTGTTTCCTCCGACACATTGGTGCGGCTGGCTTCCAGGTTGGATGCGAGCTGTGTTAAGAAGCAGTGCGGCTTGGTTGGGTTGTGTATCGGAGGACGCATGACTTTCGACCTTAGTCTCTCCCGAGCCCATACGGGAGTTGTAGCGATGAGACAAGATAGTAGCTATTAACAATTGGATACCACAAAATTAGGGGGAAAAAAGGGGGTAAAAATTCACACACACACACACACACAAAAGAAAGAAAAAAAGAACCCGATGGGCACTCTGACAGAGCTCTAGAGGTCCTCTGTGGACATGGGAGAACCTTCCAGAAGGACAACCATCTCTGCTGCACTCCACCAAATCAGGCCTTTAGGGTAGTGGCCAGTAAAAGGCACATGACAGCCCACTTGGAGTTTCCCAAAAGGCACCTAAAGACCCTCAGACTATGAGAAACAAGATTCTCTGGTCTGATGAAACCAAGAGTGAACTCTCAGGTCTGAATGCCAAGTGTCACGTCTGGAGGAAATCTGGCATCATCACTACGGTGAAGCATGGTGGAGGCAGCATCATGCTGTGGGGATGTTTTTTTTCTCCGTTCAAGGCAAAGATGAACGGAGCAAAGTACAGAGATCCTTGATGAAAACCTGTTCCAGAGCACTTAGGGACCTCAGACTGGGGCGAAGGTTAACCCTCCAACAGGACAATAAGCCTCAGCACACAACCAAGACAACTCAGGAGTGGCTTCGGGACAAGTCTCTGAATGTCCTTGAGCAGCACAGCCCAAGCCCAGACTTGAACACGATCTAACATCTCTGGAGAGACCTGAAAATACCTGTGAAGCAATGCTCCCCATCCAACCTGACAGAGCTTAAGAGGATCTGCAGAGAGGAATGGGAGAAACTCCCCAAATACAGGTGTGCCAACCTTGTAGCGTCACACCCAAGAAGACTGTAAGGCTGTAATCACTGCCAAAGGTGCTTCAACTAAGTACTGAGTAAAGGGTCTGAATACTGAGTAAATGTGATATTTCAGTTTATTTTTTATAAATGTGCAAAATTTCAAAAAACATGTTTTTCTTTGTCATTATGGTGTATTGTGTGTAGATTGATTAAGGGGGAATAAAAAACAATTTAATCAATTATTTTTAACTAATCTTGCATCGCTAATTATTGGTTTATTAACAAACAACAATGTGAAGTCCTGTTACCTAGCTAGCTAACAACCTAGTAACTTTACAGTAGGTTTAGGCACAGGCAAAAAGGAAAAGGGTTTGATACTCATAAGATGTGCTTCAAAATGGTAGGTTTCATATAGGTCTAATGCAAGCCTAAACTAAATCAAAAATCCATTTATTTCTGGTGCTTCTTAAATTGTTTGGGTTAACTGCCTTGTTCAGGGGCAGAATTACAGATTTTTACCTTGTCAGCTCGGGGATTCAATCTTGCAACCTTACAGTTAACTAGTCCAACGCTCTAACCACCTGATTACATTGCACTCCACAAGGAGACTGCCTGTTACGCGAATGCAAGGTAAGTTGCTAGCTAGCATTAAACTTATCTTATAAAAAACAATCAATCAATAATAATCACTAGTTAACTACACATGGTTGATGAAATTAGTAGTTTATCTAGCGTGTCCTGCGTTGCATATAATCGATGTGGTGCGTTTTCGCAAAAAAGGACTGTCTTGCTCCAATGTGTACCTAAAACATAAACATCAATGCCTTTCTTAAAATAAATACACAAGTATATATTTTTAAACCTGCATATTTAATTCATATTGCCTGCTCGTTGCAAACTCTGTGAAGACTATTTCTTCCTAACAAAGACAGCCAACCTAGCCAAACGTGGGATGATCTAACAAAAGCGTATTTGCGAAAAAAGCACAATCGTTGCACGACTGTCCATAACCATAAACACCAATGCCTTTCTTAAAATCAATACACAGAACTATATATTTTTAAACATGCATATTTTGCTAAAAGAAATCCAGGTTAGCAGGTAATATTAACCAGGTGAAATTGTGTCAATTCTCTTGCGTTCATTGCTCGCAGAGTCAGTGTATATGCAACAGTTTGGGCCGCCTAATTTGCCAGAATTTTACGTAATTATGACATAACATTGAAGGTTGTGCAATGTAACAGGAATATTTAGATTTATGGATGCCACCCGATAGATAAAATACGGAAAGGAATAAATGTCTTGTTTTTGAGATGATAGTTTCCAGATTCGACCATATTAATGACCTAAGGCTTGTATTTCTGTGTGTTATTATGTTATAATTAAGTCTATGATTTGATAGAGCAGTCTGACTGAGCGATGGTAGACACCAGCAGGCTCGTAAGCATTCATTCAAACATCAGTTTCGTGCATTTTGCCAGCAGCTCATTGCTGTGCTTCAAGCATTGAACTGTTTATGATTTCAAGCCTATCAACTCCGGAGATTAGGCTGGTGTAACCGATGTGAAATGGCTATATAGTTAGCGGGATGCTCGCTAATAGCGTTTCAAATGTCACTCGCTCTGAGACTTGGGAGTAGTTGTTCCCCTTGCTCTGCAAGGAACGTGGCTTTTGTGGAGCGATGGGTAACGCTGCTTCGGCTGTTGTCGATGTGTTCCTGGTTCGAGCCCAGGTATGGGCGAGGAGAGGGACGGAAGCTATACTGTTACACTGGCGATACTAAAGTGCCTATAAGAACATCCAATAGTCAAAGGTATATGAAATACAAATTGTAGGAAAGAAATTGTCCTATAATTCCTATAATAACTACAACCTAAAACATCTTACCTGGGAATATTGAAGACTCCTGTTAAAAGGAACCACCAGCTTTCATATGTTCTCAAGTTCTGAGCAAGGAATTTAAACGTTAGCTTTCTTACATGGCAAATATTGCACTTTTACTTTCTCCCCCAACACTGTTTTTGCATTATTTAAACCAAATTGAACATGTTTTATTTTATTTGAGGCTAAATTGATTTTATTGATATATTATATTAAGTTACAATAAGTGTTCATCCAGTATTGTTGTAATTGTCATTATTACAAATACAATGTTTTTGTAAAAACTTATAAATCGGCCGATTAATCGGTATCGGATTGTTTTTTTTTTGGGGGGGGGGTCCTCCAATAATCGGTATTGGCGTTGACAAATAATAAATCGGTCGACCTCTAGCCTACACTGATGAATATTCCTTCCTACCATTCCGCCAACCAATATGAGCAAATCAGTCGTTCTATGCAGTATTCTACTATACACTGAACAGTGTGAAGTTAAATGTAATGTGTTGTATTAAGAAGAAGTGTGAATTTCAGTGACAGGTTTTTGGAGAACGGGGGACGGAGCGAACAGGATGCTCGGCCACTGATTTTTCCCCACCATGGTATCGCGATACTATTTGGTATCGTGCTACTTCGTCTGATATTGTATCGTTTGTCAAAATGTTGGTATCGTGACAAGCCTAGACTACTTGTATCAGCATCAATGTTGCCACTCTGGTCCCGTTTAGCATTAGCCTTAGCTAACCTGTGAAATGTGGGACTGGGGTTTGTTGTCTCCGTCCAGGTACGTCTCGTTTTTGTCTCCCAGAAGGCCTTGCACCTGGTACTCCAGCACGTAGCTGTCGATGAAGCGCTCCAGCTCCTCAATCTCCTGTGAGCGCGTGCTGCCCGCCTCTGAGGACGCGGACGCCACCGACGAGTTTTCCATGGCAACCTGCTGCCTGCCCGCCGGCGGGGGAGGGAGGGAGAAGAGGACCTGCAGAGAGGTGCAGGAGAAATGGCTGGTTAGTAGAGAGATCAAAACAAAAACACGACTGCAGCATATCCACTTAAAACCACCATGTTGAGTCAAGAAGCTATAAGTGTGTCATTCAGACGGATAGTTCAATCATTTTCATTCAAGAAAAGCTCATTCTAAAACATCCATTAATAAAATGTCAAATAGACACTGTCAGACCTCTCAGAAGACTGAACGCAAAATCCAAGCCACTCCCATTCAGGGCAGAGCAGTAATAACACCACTCCATCAGCAGGGGAGGCATAGTGTGTTTACATCCCAGACAGAATTGGCCTTCAGTCCTACTGCTACGCCCAGGCCCAGCAGGCAGCAGAACCACAGTCTAGTCACAGTCGGTCTGTCTCACCTCCTAACCTTGTCCCCAGACCAGAGCCAGACATAGTCAGTTATGAAACAGGACAGCTTTGTCTCTCTGCAGGGGTTTTACCAGGCACTAACTCAGCCATGGCTCATTGGCCAAAGCCTATGGGGATATCAAACACCCAAATGAAGGTATGTAGTAAACACAGGCTTAGCAGATCTTACACGTTTTGTTCTATGAAAATCTTCAACAGCTAACATCACTTTTTGTGAATTGGGAAACATTTATGTAATCCAAACAAGCACATAAAGACCTCATATTCATACAGGTCGTGTTAACACACTGATATTATCTCATAGAACAAAACGTTTAAAGATCTCCTATAAGCCTCAGACCTTATTTTCCCTATTCATTTCCCCCATAGGAATGGCTGAACGAACCAAAGGCAACTAATTTCATTTTTTTTAGGACTACAAGATAGCGAGCTCTATGCCTTTCACCCTGCCTGTGTCGTCTCTCTTGTCGTGATCTGTGTTTTGTCCTATATTTAAATGATTTTTTTTTTTTAATCCCAGCCCCCCGTCCCCGCAGGAAGTCTTTCGCCTTTTGGTATTACCGTCATTATAATGAAGAATTTGTTATTAACTGACTTGCCTAATTAAATAAAAAGGTTCAATAAAAATTCTAACAAAATATATTTATTTCTCTCCTCTTCCCAACTCTACCTCTCCTTCCCTGTGTTTTATCTGACAGTGAAGTGGCTGTTGGTGGTCACATGACTAAGGCCTTCTGCTAAGCTTCTTTACACCACTGCCCTGCATGAGCACTGGGCATGCCACGCAAGAGGATTTACTATGGCAGCAGAGCAGCCTGAATAGTGGTATAGTAGTAGGCCTGTGTATGTAGGCTACTCTCAACCAATTAAAGGGGGGTAAATACAGACTCATTTTGTTCTTTACAACGGATATTAGCCTACTACACAGACTGATTAACGCTTCTTGTTCCTGTAATATGACGTACTAATGCTCTGATCCTCATTCTATTGCTGCTATACCTATAGGTTTTAATCTCGCTGTGTGTAGATATGATCCACTAATCTGGGGCCTGATTAGCCTAGCTAGTGAGGCTAATGCTAACTCCACTGATGGCTACACATTCACCAGTTGACCACATTAAAAGTAGACTGGCTGAAGCGACTCACGTGGTCCACAGCGAGGGAGATCTGTGACACAATGGTCTGAACAGGAGTCCGTTAGCGCAGTATTCGCTAGTGATGGGAGTGTATAGTTAAAAAAAGGGATATTATTTTGGATGAAATATCTTATTGTATTGACAATATCGCAATATAATTTTGGCGCTGGACAGCTGTACATGCACCAAAACGCCAGTATTTTTCCTTCATAGCTTGTTCTTCATCTTTTTAAATAGGGAGCCAATTTATTTTTCCGCACTTTTCTTTCCATGACTGATCAAAACATGTTTTGTCATGGCTCTGTCTTGTCCATCTGCAGCAGAAATATGGAGAGCATTGTTTTTTTTGGAACATCACAGTATCGAATCACAATGCATACAGCAGAGGCATTCAACTCTTACCCTACGAGGTCCAGAGCCGGCTGGTTTTCTGTTATACCTGAATTAATTACACTCACCTGGTCACACAGGTCTAAATAGTGCCCGTTTAAGAAAATAATGGGGGGGCATGTGTCAGTCACAAAGTGAGCGATGACGGGGAACACTGCTGGTTTGACAGTGCGCTGGTCGGTCCCGCCTCTCGGTACCTGGGTGTGTGTGTGTTGTGTGTGCTGTGGTTGCAGTCAAATTCCTCTACACGCAGGAAGAGAGCATGAATTTGTATGTCCCATAATGTGAGTGAATTTGCTTCCCACATATAATGTGGAAACAATAAGTCGAAATCCATTTAGGCCATTGTTTTCTGGCACATTTGTTTATTTTCTTTCACGTGCAGATTGCAACACTAGCGCTGGCCAGTAAAAACGTGTCGTGCCAGTGGATCTCGACAGGGCCAGTTCAACATTTACCTACTCTGTTGCAGTGTTAATGTCATGCTATTTGAATTTGAGCATATGATTGGCAGTTCATTCAAGCGCCACATAAGAATAAATACTCACCGAAAGGCAAATGGACATTATGGCCTAAATTATTTAGGCCTATGACACAAGTAGGCTTGTAAACATAACAAAAATCATATATATATATATATATATATATATATATATATATATATATATATATATATATATATATATATATATATATATATATATATATATATATATATATATACATATATATATATATACACACACATATATATATACACACACATATATATATATATATACACACACATATATATATATACACACACATATATATATATATACACACATATATACACACACACACACATACACACACACACACACACACACACACACACACACACACACACACACACACACACACACACACACACACACACACACACACACACACTGCCTTGCGAAAATAGTCGGCCCCCTTGAACTTTGCGACTCTTTGCCACATTTCAGGCTTCAAACAAAGATATAAAACTGTATTTTTTGTGAAGAATCAACAACAAGTGGGACACAATCATGAAGTGGAACGACATTTATTGGATTTCTCAAACTTTTTAACAAATCAAAAACTGAAAAATTGGGCGTGCAAAATTATTCAGCCCCTTTAATTTCAGTGCAGCAAACTCTCTCCAGAAGTTCAGTGAGGATCTCTGAATGATCCAATGTTGACCTAAATGACTAATGATGATAAATACAATCCACCTGTGTGTAATCAAGTCTCCGTATAAATGCACCTGCACTGTGATAGTCTCAGAGGTCCGTTAAAAGCGCAGAGAGCATCATGAAGAACAAGGAACACACCAGGCAGGTCCGAGATACTGTTGTGAAGAAGTTTAAAGCCGGATTTGGATACAAAAAGATTTCCCAAGCTTTAAACATCCCAAGGAGCACTGTGCAAGCGATAATATTGAAATGGAAGGAGTATCAGACCACTGCAAATCTACCAAGACCTGGCCGTCCCTCTAAACTTTAAGCTCATACAAGGAGAAGACTGATCAGAGATGCAGCCAAGAGGCCCATGATCACTCTGGATGAACTGCAGAGATCTACAGCTGAGGTGGGAGACTCTGTCCATAGGACAACAATCAGTCGTATAGTGCACAAATGTGGCCTTTATGGAAGAGTGCCAAGAAGAAAGCCATTTCTTAAAGATATCCATAAAAAGTGTCGTTTAAAGTTTGCCACAAGCCACCTGGGAGACACACCAAACATGTGGAAGAAGGTGCTCTGGTCAGATGAAACCAAAATTGAACTTTTTGGCAACAATGCAAAACGTTATGTTTGGAGTAAAAGCAACACAGCTCATCACCCTGAATACACCATCCCAACTGTCAAACATGGTGGTGGCAGCATCATGGTTTGGGCCTGCTTTTCTTCAGCAGGGACAGGGAAGATGGTTAAAATTGATGGGAAGATGGATGTAGCCAAATACAGGACCATTCTGGAAGAAAACCTGATGGAGTCTGCAAAAGACCTGAGACGGAGACTTGTCTTCCAATAAGACAATGATCCAAAACATAAAGCAAAATCTACAATGGAATGGTTCAAAAATAAACATATCCAGGTGTTAGAATGGCCAAGTCAAAGTCCAGACCTGAATCCAATCGAGAATCTGTGGAAAGAACTGAAAACTGCTGTTCAAATGCTCTCCATCCAACCTCACTGAGCTCGAGCTGTTTTGCAAGGAGGAATGGGAAAAAAAGTCAGTCTCTCGATGTGCAAAACTGATAGAGATATACCCCAAGCGACTTACAGCTGTAATCGCAGCAAAAGGTGGTGCTACAAAGTATTAATTTAAGGGGGCTGAATAATTTTGCACGCCCAATTTTTCCGTTTTTGATTTGTTAAAAACGTTTGAAATATCCAATAAATGTCGTTCCACTTCATGATTGTGTCCCACTTGTTGTTGATTCTTCACAAAAAAATACAGTTTTATATCTTTATGTTTGAAGCCTGAAATGTGGCAAAAGGTCGCAAAGTTCAAGGGGGCCGAATACTTTCGCAAGGCACTGTATATATATATATATATGATATATATATAGCAAAGACACATATATATATATATATATACATATATGAAATTAAGTGTATTTAATGCAGTGTATTAACCTTTAATTGTACAATGCTTATTTTGAGATGCTTATTTTGAGAAAACATAACAAAAATCATTGTTGTACAATGAATACAATGAACTGCATTTCATTTCATACAGTCAGCAAAAATCTAATGAATGCAGGGCTTGTGAAGTTATACCTAGGCTAAATATAAGCCTTCCACAACCATATGAACCACTAATAATTTAATGAATTTATCAAAATAGTTTCTTGCTTTTTTGTGCAATAATCACTGATCTGGATTTCAAGTCTATGACAATGCCTTTTTTTACTACAAATATAACTAGAACCATGCATAATGCACATTCACTAATAATGAATAACTTCTTGCATCGAAAATTATCACGTCTCACCAACAATCTGTCAAGCCCATGTGCTAGTGTTTTTTATATTTTAAGTTAGGCCAACTTGAATCGATTTGCCAGCTAACAAGGTTGAACAGCGGAATTGTTATGAACAACCCCTCCTGTCTGTCTCCAGCTATTAGAAAAGCATGTTAGCCTGCCCACTTTTTTCAGATGTTGAAGTCGAGTGGCCTACCTTATTTCTCAGAATGAGAACGAGTTGCCAAATCCTTATACAATTGTTTTTATGCTTATTGCACATTTAAAAAGACACAGACTAGACAGCTACTATAACAGTCATTGGCTAAAATACTGTTGGCGGGACATGGTACACCAATGCCGTTCATTGACACTCTCGTTTTAGTGGTATTTGCTCTGCGCGCAACATAAAAAGGGTATAGATAGAACATTTTACTTATCTTTTACAGTAAAATAATGTCTCAATGTGTGTGTCCATATGACCGATTCTGTTGGACCAAGCGTCAAATATAAATAGCGAGTTGAATAAATAAATATTAAATAAATAAATAAATATAAATAACGAGTTTTGGGCCTAAGCTTGTCGCCTGACTTCCCGCCATTGGGACAACGACTCCCATTGTTAGGGCGGAGACGGGCACCTCGTCATTATATACAGATCTCTCGTGTAAATAGGAAGGTGCACACATCACAGAGGATCGAAGGAGATGAGACCAAAAATACAACATGAGAACATAAACGGACATAAAAACAAAACCTTGATTCTTGCGATACAGGCATTTGGAATATCATGCAAAAACACAACTTTGAATTAATTTGATATATCGCCCAGCCCTATTGTATACCCAAATCAAGCTTGACAAGTTGCTATACTCTGACTATAAATGAGGTGGCATGGTGCCTGCGTTACAACAACATGGAAATGAGAAGACCACATGTTTGGAAAGAAAATCCTTTTCAGCCCTCTCTCTCTATATATGCCTGGTAACACCACAGTGTGAGTAAACAGCCCTGTGTGAGTATGAATCTAAATCTGCTTGCTTTTGGTCTGGATAGAGGATGTCATAGCTGTACTGAGGGGCTTGTGGGGGCGGTCAATGCGGAACATTTCAAGAACTTTGAAAGTTTCTTCAAGTGCAGTCACAAAAACCATCAAGCGCTATAATGAAATCGCCACAGGAAAGAAAGATCCAGAATTACCTCTGCTGCAGAGGATAAGTTCAATAGAGTTTACTGCAGCTGATTGCAGCACAAATAAATGCTTCAGAGTTCAAGTAACAGGTACATCTCAACATCAACTGTTCAGAAGAGACTGCGTGAACCAACCCTGCTTAGCTTCAGAAGCAAGCCAGCAGTGGTAAGCAGGGTGGTATGCTGTTGGCTACTAAAAGGACACCAATAAGAAGCAGACTTGCTTGGGCCAAGAAACATGAGCAATGATCATTAGACCGGTGGAAATCTGTCCTGTGGTCTGGTGAATCCAAATTTTAGATTTTCTGTTCCAACTATCATGTCTTTGTGAGACGCACAAATGTGTGGCTCCCACCGTGAAACACGGAGGTGGTGGTGGGATGTTGTGGGGGTGCTTTGCCGGTGACACTGTCAGTGATTTATTTAGAATTCAAGGCACACTTAACAAGCATGGCTACCACAGCATTCTGCAGCGATGCGCCGTCCAATCTGGTTTGCACTTAGTGGGACTATCATTTGTTTTTCCAACAGGACAATGAACCAACTCACTGATCTATAACTTGCCTGCTCCATAACAAGCTGCTCTATCTGCACTGTATGATTGGTGTAATTTAATGTTGAGCTAAACGTACAAAAAACAGGAACAGAAAATTACAAAATATACCAGTACTTTTGGCGTTCGATCCCGTTCAGAACTTTATTTTGCTGGTCGGAACATTGGAACGGAACCACATTTTGTTCTGTTCAGAACGAAACGGTTTGAAAATGAATTAGGTTCCAACCCCTGCTTTAAGTAAGGACATTCTCCTACCAATGTTTGTCTATGGAGATGCATGGCTATGTGCTCGATTTTTATAAACCTGTCATCAACAGTTGTGGCTGAAATAGCCAAATCCACTAATTGGGGTGTCAACATACAGTACCAGTCAAAAGTTTGGACATCTACTCATTCCAGGGTTTTTCTTTATTTTTACTATTTTCTACATTCTAGAATAATAGTGAAGACCTCAAACTATGGAATCATGTAGTAACCAAAAGTGTTAAACAAATCAATATACATTTTAGATTCTTCAAAGTAGCCACCCTTTGCCTTAATGACAACATTGCACAATCTTTGCGTTCTCTCAACCAACTTCATGAGGAATGCTTTTCCAACAGCCTTGAAGGAGTTCCCACATATGCTGAGCACTTGATAGCTGGATTTACTTCACTCTGAGGTACAACTCATCCCAAACCATCACAATTGGGTTGAGGTCGGGTGATTGTAGAGGCCAGGTCTTCCAATGCAGCACTCCATCACTCTCCTTGGTTAAATAGCCCTTATTTAACGTTATTTATTAACGAGTGAAAGAACATGCCTGGAATGTAAAATAGCGTTTTTAACCAGTTCCCATGAATTTTAAAACAACGGTTCTGCACCGGTATAGTATAGATCACTTTCGTTCCCGGTTCTGATTCTGTTCCATGAATAATTTAGGTATTTTCTGTATCTGTTCCCTGAAACGGTTCCAACTATGGTGCACATTAATGTTAGAAACGTATCGTTCTATGTATCATTAGCGCATCAATTTATCGCAATATGGATTTTTGTCTATATCACCCAGCTCTAATATATTCCCATACAGGACTAAATCATTGGATTCTCAGGCAGCTTTAAACCATAAAGCTGGGTGATAGACACATAGCAGAATCATGTACGCACTACTTCTAATACACTAAAAGCCTATTCTATCTAGTACAGTTCCCTGCTTATTATAATAAAACTATGTGGGTGATTTATAACTCCTTATAGACTAAGCAAATGATTCTGACATCTTCTCATCTCTGGCTGCCCACACCACTTCCAATAACACCACAAATATTGCCTCAAAAAGTCTCTATACAACATTTAAGTGAGGGCTCATCCTTCATCCATGACATTAGACTAGCTTTACTTTGTTTTGTGCATCAGTAACAGTGGCACATTCGAGGACTCAAGCCAAGGTCACATGATGATTTCCATCCAGGTCATCATAATCTCATCACTGTAGTGATACACAGGGCCAGAGGCTGTGACCACAGGATTGCATTAGTAGACTACAGAAATCAATGCAGAGCGCTTAGGTTAGAGAACTGCCTGGCTGCTGTGCTGCAGCCTAAATGGACCGGACACAAAACACTGCAGCCTAGGTTGACAACACTGCTGAAGCCCTGATAAATGAAGCTTGGGCTGTGTCTCATTCAACGTGTTCCCTTCCCTCTGCCCTCACAGAGCAGATGTTCCCATCACTTCCCTTCACAGATCTGAGAGGACTGGATATGTGAGAGCAATATGGCAGAAACTTGGTGGAGCTCATAGTGTTGTCAGTGTTCTTTTTTAAGTAATTTCTACTTCAATACCAGATTTAGTATCACAATACTCGATACCAAAAAGATACTACGACAAAACAAAGGCGTATTAGCCAGTCTCAGAATGGAGTTTGATCCAGACAGATAAAATCAGCTACTGCTCTGTTCAATAGGTGGGGATTTTTTTTGTTCAATATCATTACATTACAAAATGTGTATGTCCATTTTTTAGAGACTGCCATGTATGCATTAATGAATCAATTTGACTTTGGTAAAAACAATCTACCTACAAAACAACATAATGGTAATTTATTTAAATGGTACATCTCTATTGATAAACTGGGTAAATCAATATGTAGCCTAGGTCTAATCACAAGACAGGTAAAGGAATATTATTCAATAGGAATGTGTGCATGCATTGAGTTACTGAGCTTGTTTTAGCTGATTTCATGGGGCTACAGATGACAAACAATCCCTTCCATTTAGGACTTAGTTTATTGTGGCAACTGTTAAAGAGAACATGTACTTTAAATTGCACCGATCAACAAAATTTGCATTGAAGAAGCAATCTATTATAAAAGTGTGTGCTGTATCTTTAAGAAGGTCATCATTCATGAGGCAGAGTGTGGCTGTGGAGAAAAAGAAGCAAATTTGTTTTTGGTGGCGAGGGAGACGATGTGAATTAATGTGTTTTGTGGCAATCAGCTTTGAAAATCAGAGTATTTTGCGTTATGTTTTGCATATTATCACCAAAAAAGTACTAGGGTAGTGAAGTCAGCTGTAAGCTTGCAGGGAAAGTTAGCCCTACAATTAAAGCTGGAAGCTACCGGTATCGTCTTGCATTGTAAAAGTGTTCTGGACTATCGACATTGTTGTGCAAACAGTTTCAACATTTTTACATGCCGTGTTGCATTATTAAAGTGTGTTAACTTCTGTGCAGCATGAGTGGGATGCTAACAATGCAGCCTAGACAACTCTAGCAATGAATTAGTAAGTGGATCAGGGACTTTGCTCTTCGCGCTATAAAGGGGCTGCGCTGATACAGACTCGATCCTCTACATCCCGCAAGACACATTTGACTGAAGTACCGAACACAACAGAAATTCTAGTAGAAACAGTTTTTTTTGGGGGGGGGGGGGGGGGGGGGGGGCAAAGTTTTAGTATAGTGTGCATCACTAATTCACAATACAGGTGCATGCATATTCAATAGGAGTGTGTGCATGCATTGAGTTATTGAGCTGATTTCACAGGGCTCGGATGACAAACAATCTGTTTCTTTTCCATTTGGGACTTATTTTATTGTACTGATCAACATTTGTATAGAATAAGTAATTGCTTCTTTTTTTTACCCACCTTTTCTCAAAAATTTCATGACATCCAGTTGCAATCCAATTACGATATTGTCTCATCGCTGCAACTACCCAACGGGCTCGGGAGAGGCGAAGGTCGAGTCATGTGTCCCCTGAAACATGACCCACCAAACCGCGCTTCTTAACACCTGCCTGCTTAACCCAGAAGCCAGCTGCACCAATGTGTCAGAGGAAACACCGTCAGTTGGACCAAAGTTAGCCTGCAGGCGCCCAGTCCACCACAAGGAATCGCTAAAGCGCGATGAGCTAAGTAAAGACCCCCGACCAAACGATGCTGAGCAAATTGTGCGCCGCCCTATGGGTCACAGCCGGTTGTGACACAGCCTGGGATCGAACCCGGGTCTGTAGTGATGAATCAAGCACTGCGATGATGTGCTGCAGCGGTCTAAGGCACCCGGGAGGCCGACGTAATCTCTTTTATAAGAGTGAGCAGGCTGTATATAAGACCCATGATGTCATTCACACAAACTGAGCAAAGATGATCTTGACTGGGAGAGATGTGAGGCGGGGGAGACGAAGTGAATGGATAAAGTGTTTGGTGGCAATCAGCTTAGAAATCAGCAATATTTTTGCGTTAGGTTTGTATATTATAACAAACAAAGTACTAGGTTAGTGAATTTATGTTAGCTTTAACAAGGAATGTTAGCCTACAAATCTAGAAGCTACCGTTACCTTTTGCAATGTAAAATGCTCTAGCCTCTATGGAGATAGTAATTTACTGTTTGCAAAACAGTTTTAAAAATTCTACATGCCAAGTCACATTATTCAAGTGTGTTAACTTCTGTGCACCATTAGTGGGGAGTCCAGTGCAGGCTAGCAATGAGTAAGAGCAGGCATGGTGTGCATTAGAGGTTGACCGACTATGATTTTTCAACCAAAAAAAGCGGATACCGATTAAAATCAGCCGATTTGTGATAATGACAATTACAACAGTACTGAATGAACAAAAACCCTTTTATTTTAAATTAATATAATACATAAATAAAATCAATTTAGTCTCAAATAAATAATGAAACATGTTCAATTTGTTTTAAATAATGCAAAAACATGTGCCATGTAAAAAAGATAACATTTAAGTTCCTTGCTCAGTACATGAGAACATATGAAAGCTGGTGGTTCATTATTCCCAGTTAATAACCTCTTGAACCTATGGGGGCGCTCTGTCATTATTGGATAAAAAAAACGTGCCTGTTTTAAGCTCAATATTTTGTCACGAAAAGATGCTCGACTATGCATATAATTGGCAGCTTTGGAAAGAAAACACTCTGACGTTTTCAAAACTGCAAAGATATTATCTGTGAGTGCCACAGAACTCATGCTACAGGCAAAACCAAGATGAAACCTCAAACAGGAAATGAGCAGAATTTTTGAGGCTCTGTTTCCCATCGTCTCCTTATATGGCTGTGAATGTGCCATGAATGAGCCTAAGCTCTCTGCTGTTCGTCCAAGATGTCTGCAGCATTGTGACGTATTTGTAGGCATATCATTGGAAAATTGGCCATAAGAGACTACATTTGCCAGGGGTCCGCCCGGTGTCCTTTGTCTAAATTGGTGCGTAATCTTCAGCTGCATGCATTTTGCCATGGGATTCAGAGGGGAAAGCACACTTCAACGAACAATATATCATCGAAGAGATATGTGAAAAACACCTTGAGGATTGGTTCTAAACAACGTTTGCCATGTTTCAGTCGATATTATGGAGTTATTCTGGAAAAAGTTCTGCGTTTTTATAACTGAATTTTCTGTTTTGTTTGGTAGCCAAACATGACGCAGAAAATGGACCGATTTCTCCTGTACAAATAATCTTTCAGGAAAAACTGAACATTTGCAATCTAACTGGGTCTCCTCATTGAAAACATCCGAAGTTCTTCAAAGGAAAATGATTTATTTGAATGTTTTTCTGGTTTTTGTGAAAATGTTGCCTGCTGATGCTAAATGCTAACGCTAAATGCTAGTTTTGCTATGGTTGAGAAGCATATTTTTGAAAATCTGAGATTACAGTGTTGTTAACAAAAGGCGATTTTAATGAATAGTTAACGTTGCGTAATGAGCTTGAGGCTGTATTCACGATCCCGGATCCGGGATGGCTCGCCGCAAGAAGTTAAGCAGTTTTAGGTTGTAGTTATTATAGGAATTATGACGTGTCAACTATCTCTATACCATTTGTTTTTCATATACCTTTGACTATTGGATCTTCTTATAGGCACTTTAGTATTGCCAGCCTAATCTCTGGAGTTGATAGACTTGAAGTCATAAACAGTGCTGTGCATCACGCATGGCTAAGAGCTGCTCGCAAATGCAGTAAAGTGCTGTTTGAATGAATGCCTACGAGCCTGCTGCTGCCTACGAGCCTGCTGCTGCCTACCACCACTCAGTCAGACCGCTCTATCAAATATCAAATCATAGACTTAATTATAATAAACACACAGAATTACGAGCCTTTGGTCCATTAATATGGTCAAATCCGGAAACTATCATTTCGAAAACAAAATGTTTACTCTTTCAGTGAAATACGGAACTATTACGTATTTTGTTTAATGGGTGGCAACCATAAGTCTAAATATTGCTGTTACATTGCACAACCTTCAATGTTATGTCATAATTATGTAAAATTCTGGCTAATTAATTATGGTCTTTGTTAGGAAGAAACAGTTCACAACGAGCCAGGTGGCCCAAACTGTTACATATACCCCGACTCTGCTTGCACTGAGAAGTGACAATTTCCCAAGATCAAATTTCCTGCTAACATGCATTTATTTTAACTAAATATGCAAGTTTAAAAATATATACTTCTGTGTATTGATTTTAAGAAAGGCATTGATGTTTAAGGTTAGATGCACTTGTGCATCGAAAGTGCTTTTTTCGCAAATGCACTTTTGTTAAATCATCACCCGTTCGGCGAAGTTGAATTAGGCTGTGATTCGATGATAAATTAACAGGCACCACATTGATTACATGCAAAGCAGGACAAGCTAGTTAACCTAGTAATATCATCAACCATGTGTAGTTAACTAGTGATTGTGAAGATTGATTGTTTTTTATAAGATAAGTTTAATGCTAGCTAGCAACTTACCGTGGCTCATTGCAGCCACAAGGTCCTTTTGACGCTGCACTCGCGTAACAGGTGGTCAGCCTGCCACGCAGTTTCCTCATGGATTGCAATGTAATCGGCATCCAAAAAGGCTGATTACCAATTGTTATGAAAACTTGAAATCGGCCGTAATTAATCGGTTGACCTCTAGTGTGCAGTATAATGGGGTGGGTTGTGCTGAAAGACAGGCTTGATTTATGACACACATTTGACAGATAGAATTTGTGTTACTTTTGGTATATCAGTTTTTCATGTTTTAGTATTGCAAAAATACTGAAGTTTTGGTGTACAACACTACTAGTATGTGACTAGGGCTGTTACGTTGAGAGCTGGGCGATATAGACAAAAAAGACATCACAATAAATCAAACTATTTTGCTCAATAACGATAAATACAACACTAAACATTTATGGACAATTAGGCTTACTTTCCATTAGGGGTAGATTTTTTTTGTGTCAAGTACAACCGAGATGGAATTGCCTATGATGTAAAAAAGTTATTTAATCTAACATATGCAGGTAATTCAAGATCGATATTTTGATGTGCAACCTATAGAATCCAGAATGATCAGATTTATTTTGGGTTCTTCAGAGATGGATTTGCCGCAGGCTATATTATTAGCCTATTCACCACCTGAGGAAGTGTGAACTCAAAACACTTAGCAGGTATGCCAACTAAATATGACATTTTTGCTAGATAGCCATGCAGACTAATTGATCAATTGATCAGTAAAATGTAATGCCCTACAAAACTTTCCAGTGCTAGGTCTAGGCTACTTAAGTGAAAATGGAGCTCTGCTTCACGGGCACTTCAAAACCATACTACATAGCCTACTCTGGTTGTAAAGTGGTGCCATGAACCAATATACATTAAATACTCACAGAAAGCTGTGACTGCTGTCTAACTAGATCAGTAGCTGCTTTGAAAACGTTATTTTTCCACAATTGCATTTTGAACAATTGTCATATGAGTGAAGAGTGGCTTGCACACACAGCAGCCGACAATAAAACAGGGACAGGCAGATACTTTTATAGAAGGAATCATAATGCATAGGTTATTACTGTTGACCAGTGGTTTTCGAACAAACAGAACAAAATCACCTAAAATTATGAGCTAAGCAAAATACTTTGGTAAGAGGGCAATGTGAGTAGGTAAATTCAGTTTATTGTCCTAGCTTTATGTTAACACCCTAAGGTCGATGTCCACACCCCAGTGGAAATCTAATTTGCATAAGACTGTTAAGTGCCAAAGGGCACTTAATAAGAGCACATAATATAATAATAATATAATATATGCCATTTAGCAGACGCTTTTATCCAAAGCGACTTACAGTCATGTGTGCATACATTCTACGTATGGGTGGTCCCGGGAATCGAACCCACTACCCTGGCGTTACAAGCGCCATGCTCTACCAACTGTATAAAAATATATATATATATGGGCTAATACCAGTAAGGCCAAATCAATATGGATCACTATATATATATATATATAGTATGTTTGTATTATATATATATATATATATATATATATATATATATTTTTTTTTTTTACATGTGCTCTTATTAAGTGCCCTTTGGCAAAAAAAATAAATCTAAAAGGAAGTTTGTTCTGAAGTGTCTGTCATACATACAATATATATATATACACAGTGCCTTGCGAAAGTATTCGGCCCCCTTGAACTTTGCGACCTTTTGCCACATTTCAGGCTTCAAACATAAAGATATAAAACTGTATTTTTTTGTGAAGAATCAACAACAAGTGGGACACAATCATGAAGTGGAACGACATTTATTGGATATTTCAAACTTTAACAAATAAAAAATAAAAAATTGGGCGTGCAAAATTATTCAGCCCCCTTAAGTTAATACTTTGTAGCGCCACCTTTTGCTGCGATTACAGCTGTAAGTCACTTTGGGTATGTCTATCAGTTTTGCACATCGAGAGACTGAATTTTTTTCCCATTCCTCCTTGCAAAACAGCTCGAGCTCAGTGAGGTTGGATGGAGAGCATTTGTGAACAGCAGTTTTCAGTTCTTTCCACAGATTCTTGATTGGATTCAGGTCTGGACTTTGACTTGGCCATTCTAACACCTGGATATGTTTATTTTTGAATCATTCCATTGTAGATTTTGCTTTATGTTTTGGATCATTGTCTTGTTGGAAGACAAATCTCCGTCCCAGTCTCAGGTCTTTTGCAGACTCCATCAGGTTTTCTTCCAGAATGGTCCTGTATTTGGCTACATCCATCTTCCCATCAATTTTAACCATCTTCCCTGTCCCTGCTGAAGAAAAGCAGGCCCAAACCATGATGCTGCCACCACCATGTTTGACAGTTGGGATGGTGTATTCAGGGTGATGAGCTGTGTTGCTTTTACTCCAAACATAACGTTTTGCATTGTTGCCAAAAAGTTCAATTTTGGTTTCATCTGACCAGAGCACCTTCTTCCACATGTTTGGTGTGTCTCCCAGGTGGCTTGTGGCAAACTTTAAACGACACTTTTTATGGATATCTTTAAGAAATGGCTTTCTTCTTGGCACTCTTCCATAAAGGCCAGATTTGTGCAATATACGACTGATTGTTGTCCTATGGACAGAGTCTCCCACCTCAGCTGTAGATCTCTGCAGTTCATCCAGAGTGATCATGGGCCTCTTGGCTGCATCTCTGATCAGTCTTCTCCTTGTATGAGCTTAAAGTTTAGAGGGACGGCCAGGTCTTGGTAGATTTGCAGTGGTCTGATACTCCTTCCATTTCAATATTATCGCTTGCACAGTGCTCCTTGGGATGTTTAAAGCTTGGGAAATATTTTTGTATCCAAATCCGGCTTTAAACTTCTTCACAACAGTATCTCGGACCTGCCTGGTGTGTTCCTTGTTCTCCATGATGCTCTCTGCGCTTTTAACGGACCTCTGAGACTATCACAGTGCAGGTGCATTTATACGGAGACTTGATTACACACAGGTGGATTGTATTTATCATCATTAGTCATTTAGGTCAACATTGGATCATTCAGAGATCCTCACTGAACTTCTGGAGAGAGTTTGCTGCACTGAAAGTGAAGGGGCTGAATAATTTTGCACGCCCAATTTTTCCGTTTTTGATTTGTTAAAAAAGTTTGAAATATCCAGTAAATGTCGTTCCACTTCATGATTGTGTCCCACTTGTTGTTGATTCTTCACAAAAAAATACAGTTTTATATCTTTATGTTTGAAGCCTGAAATGTGGCAAAAGGTCGCAAAGTTCAAGGGGGCCGAATACTTTCGCAAGGCACTCTAAATATAATGCATGTATGACAGACACTTCAGAACAAACTTCCTTTTGATTTTTTTGGGGGGTGGTCTACCTGTTGTTCCATGTAGTGAATGTTATTCAGCGCGTTTGTCTGGGCTAATACCAGTAAGGCCAAATAAATATGGATCCTTTATTTTTATATTTAGCTAAAATTCTAAGCCTAATTTCAGTTTGCGACAAAACAAGCAGTGTAGATAATCAGTGTACCATCTTAACCACTGAAATATATTTTCAATAACCAAAAATATAGTATTTTCAGCTGTTTGAAGCTGGTGTACAAAATCAAAAGTAAAAGACTCAAAAACTAAAGTTAAGGAGAAGCGTAGAAAATATCGCACACAACAGATCTACCGCGTCTTGGACTTGCTTTCAATGACACAGATCTAGAACTACATTTATATGTGAACTTGCTCGGGTTGAACCAAAAAGTTCGATACTGCAGCGACCATAAGAATCGACTAGCTGTGTAGCTAGCTAGTTAGCAACTACTAACGTCTCAGCTGGGACAACACTTAGCGGATGGTTTGAGAGTAACATGCTCGCTAGCTAACAACAACAACGTATTTTCGATATGGAATCTTTTTCCGTGTGTTTTATTTTACCGGACGCGTGCCTGAAAAACATGTTGACTGTCAGAAAAAAAAAGAATGACCACACATCTGTCCGGCCTCGGGCGCCATCACGCTAGTTAACGTTACCTAGGTTAGTTTAATTCATGTTCAAACCCCAACGTTGCCGACTGTCATAACTATAAAGTTTACAAGCCAGTCACAGCTTTCTGTCTAGCCACAATCAGTTGAAATGTCTATCATCATCATCATTTAGCCACACCATGTCTCAGGCAGCGAAAACATGCACAACATTGGATCTGATCACACACCGTACCTAGCTTTAGACCAACACTCAACTGGCAAACATTATTTCAGCTAGATAGCGAAAGCTAAACCATTTACAGAAAACAATATCCTCACCCAGATATTGGATTCGGACGGCTGGGGAATCCGGGATCACCTCCTGATATTAAACCCACTGTGTCATGGGTATATTTCTCGGGAGAGAAACGTATTCGGAAGGAAAAGATTACGCTCACAGACACACAAGCAGGGGAAACGCATGAATGTGACGTTTAGTCCGGTTTGCTCGCAGGACATGTGTACGTGGAGGCCTGGATTCTGGGAGCTGGAGTTCTAGTGAGACATCGCAGTCTTGTTGAAATGTATATATTTTGTAATGATATAGGCTTACATAGACATTTTTAGAAGGATCTATGAGGTTATTGGGGGACATTTGACGTGTTTTATTATTTCTGAAGTCAATTTCAGTTTATTTATGTTTTTTATTGTCCCTGTGCTGTGTTTTATCATCTAGGCCTATTCTAATGCTATTACGGTACAAATTATCAACTGTTCAAATGTTTATTTAAATTGTATTTCATACAATTTATATTTTTTGTGTTTAAATAGATTCGAAGGTACGGACCTTCTCATGCAACAGCCTGCGTTGTTATACAATAGACTGTACCATTTATTGTTATCTATAAATAAAATCAAACAACGGCCATGTTTTAAGACAAGGAGTTTTTGCTTTGTTATGGTGTTAATTGATTTGAGCGCAGTGATGGGTTTTTATCTGCGTGTCCAACGAAGTAACTCAAGCAGAGAGAATCTCTTTGTGGTGTATGTAGCTAATGTTGTGCACTTAAGTCCACAAGTGACCCCTTGTGGGTACTGGATGAAATACAACTTTTGCAATCATGATTGTGCAATGACATTTTAATCAGGCAGTGTAAATGTATAGGTAACTGCCAAAGTAAAGGAAATACTTGAAATGGAGGATACAAAGGAAATTGAAAGCAGGTGCTTCCACACAGGTGTGTTTTCCAAAGTTAATTAACATCCCACCATGCTTATTTATAAAAATGCCAGTTGGCCACCATGGCTAGAAGAAGAGATCTCAGTGACTTGGCTAGAAGGGGTCTCAAAGGAGCATAGGGGGTTTAATGTGTGTGTGTGTGTGTGTGTGTGTGTGTGTGTGTGTGTGTGTGTGTGTGTGTGTGTGTGTGTGTGTGTGTGTGTGTGTGTGTGTGTGTGTGTGTGTGTGTGTGTGTGTGTGTGTGTGTGTGTGTGTGTGTGTGTGTGTGTGTGTGTGTGTGTGTCTCAGTCACTTGATCTCAACCCAATTGATCACTTTGGTGAGATTCTGGAGTGATGCCCGAGACAACATTTCCACCACCATCAACAAATCACCAAATAATCACATTTCTTGTGGAAGAATGGTGTAGTATCCCTCCAATAGAATTCCAGACACTTGTAAAATCTATGGCAAGGTTCATTGAAGCTGTTCTAGCTGCTCGTGGTGGCCCAACGCCCTATTTAGAAACGTTATGTTGTAATTGTTGTAATGTAGCTTCTGTAATCATTCAACCAAACTGCTTTTATAGAATACTGAAACAGATTAAATTGACAGGTTGACTGGTCATCACATATTTTCATGAACCTCTGAATTTGGGACATTACCATATTTAGTGTGTAGATAGCACCTTATGAGGGGAAGAAAAGTTGTGTAAAAAAAATAAGATACAAGTAACATGTCTTACAGCCAAGGGAGATGGTGGGAAGGTGATGCTGGACAACTGTCTTTATGGGGAACTCAGGTGTTTAATTTACTGCAAGGTGTCAGTCGATTTTAATATACAAATGGATCCTGAAAATACAAAAGCTATATAAATCTGTCTATCAAACACTTTTAGAGTGAACTACAGCTATTAGGTTTAGGCCTATAGAACCCCACAGTGGAGGTGTCATAATACCCATAAAACCTAGCGGTCAAACAGGAAAATGGTTCCAACTGTTTTTCCACCATTGATTTTCCCATAGGGGATTTTAGAAACACTTCAAATATGGGCTGTGTTTTGTTTAAGCTGACCCTGGCGTGACATTTTGAAAACCATGTAAATCTCTCATGAACAAGGTGAGTTTTATTAACATGTCCGGCTCTATTTTACTCTCAGTTTTAAAAATGCTAATGGTATCAAAGTAGACATCATGCAAAACTACAAATCCCTGCACGTCATCTCTAGCTGACACCTTTGCTATCAATTGATGGAATTGTCCATTTAAAGAAATGTAGCCTATTTATTCATTACTACATTTAGCTAACATGGTATCAAATACATCAAACATATGGTTTCCAGGCCTTTGATGCCATTCCATTTGCTCCTTTCCGGCCATTATTATGAGCTGTTCTCCCCTCAGCAGCCTCCACTGGTATATCACAGATTTAAACTCATAACCATGGCATGACGTTCAGAAATTCCTTGCCATAGAACAAAAAGGTGTATACAATTCATCAACTCAAAATATTACAAAGCTCAGTGCATACATATTCTCAAAATAACAAACAGGGAGAAACCTGTGAGCCAACATCAGAGCCTCTTGGATATGAACCAATGGGCGCGTTTGAGCAGATCACTTTAGTCAAGTCGGTGGCTGTTGTAGAAATGACCATCAAGGACTCAAAGTCGAAGTTAAATGAATAGATCTTTATTATTACCGGGAGAGGTTACAGCTAACTTAATACTCAAAGTACAAGTCTGTCAGAAGCTCTGAAGGGATGTTCTCCCTTCAGCAGTCTTTATGCTCATACTCAAACTGATCATGACCTTGCACACATTGTTACTTTGGCCCAACGCCTAGAAACTATGTATTCCATTCCTTCTGTTCTCCTATCAGTCTCCTATCAGTCCCCTACCTGAGAGCAGTCACAGAACATCCTAACACAAAAACAAGAAACAATACGCTATATGTAGTCACACATTTTGGAGACACACAGAGGACACAAAACGTTTCCACTACACTCCCTCCTTTTATCCAAACACATTTTTCTTTGACTTCTTAATATACATTCAGTCTATCATCAGGAGTGCATTTAGTAAATACTGATTCTTACATGCAATAGGCATAACAATAGACAAAAATCCGTCTTCATATTTGATCCTTTTTCCATTACCCTTTACATTAGAAGGTTGCTGTCATTTAACAACCTAACTTAAAACCTTTAGGTACTTAATCAAGCATGGATACTAACTAATTATTGCATATTATCATCCATTATAGAGGGAAATGGGAGTTTCTGGAGAGACAGCAAGTTATCAGTATCACCTTCTTTAGTACATGATAGTTGCTGATACTTGAGTTGCCAGGGAAGCACAAATGGCCTTACAACAACAAAGCAAAATGGTTAAACACATTAAACAAAATATTCCAGCTATCACCCACTGAGCTATCTGGGAGCCCCAAGCTCCAAAGAGGCCTTTCAGCCAACCAGTAAACACCCACTCTAATTTCCCAGAATGAGACTTTTCAACAGTGGCAATGTAGTTAGCAAGATCAGTCACATTTGATGACACATCAAATCAAATCAAATCAAATTTTATTTGTCACATACACATGGTTAGCAGATGTTAATGCGAGTGTAGCGAAATGCTTGTGCTTCTAGTTCCGACAATGCAGTGATAACCAACAAGTAATCTAACTAACAATTCCAAAACTACTGTCTTATACACAGTGTAAGGGGATAAGGAATATGTACATAAGGATAGATGAATGAGTGATGGTACAGAGCAGCATACAGTAGATGGTATCGAGTACAGTATATACATATGAGAAGAGTGTGTAGACAATGTAAACAAAGTGGCATAGTTAAAGTGGCTAGTGATACATGTGTTACATAAGGATGCAGTCGATGATGTAGAGTACAGTATATACATATGCATATGAGATGAATAATGTAGGGTAAGTAACATTATATAAGGTAGCATTGTTTAAAGTGGCTAGTGATATATTTACATGATTTCCCATCAATTCCCATTATTAAAATGGCCGGAGTTGGGTCAGTGTTAATGACAGTGTGTTGGCAGCAGCCACTCAATGTTTGTGGTGGCTGTTTAACAGTCTGATGGCCTTGAGATAGAAGCTGTTTTTCAGTCTCTCGGTCCCAGCTTTGATGCACCTGTACTGACCTCGCCTTCTGGATGATAGCGGGGTGAACAGGCAGTGGTTCGGGTGGTTGATGTCCTTGATGATCTTTATGGCCTTCCTGTAACATCGGGTGGTGTAGGTGTCCTGGAGGGCAGGTAGTTTGCCCCCGGTGATGCGTTGTGCAGTCCTCACTACCCTCTGGAGAGCCTTACGGTTGAGGGCGGAGCAGTTGCCGTACCAGGCGGTGATACAGCCCGCCAGGATGCTCTCGATTGTGCATCTGTAGAAGTTTGTGAGTGCTTTTGGTGACAAGCCGAATTTCTTCAGCCTCCTGAGGTTGAAGAGGCGCTGCTGCGCCTTCTTCACGACGCTGTCAGTGTGAGTGGACCAATTCAGTTTGTCTGTGATGTGTATGCCGAGGAACTTAAAACTAGCTACCCTCTCCACTACTGTTCCATCGATGTGGATAGGGGGGTGTTCCCTCTGCTGTTTCCTGAAGTCCACAATCATCTCCTTAGTTTTGTTGACGTTGAGTGTGAGGTTATTTTCCTGACACCACACTCCGAGGGCCCTCACCTCCTCCCTGTAGGCCGTCTCGTCGTTGTTGGTAATCAAGCCTACCACTGTTGTGTCGTCTGCAAACTTGATGATTGAGTTGGAGGCGTGCGTGGCCACGCAGTCGTGGGTGAACAGGGAGTACAGGAGAGGGCTCAGACAGCCTAGAGCTGGCACTTCATCCAGCCATGGTATGTGGGAGTTATCTCGGGACATGACCATCATACTTTCGGGAGGAATAGGTTCCTTTTTTTATCTTTCGAGTAGTAACCCAACAGGATACAACATCTTTCCATTGTTGATTGGGGGTTTTCGACATACTAGTATGGGACAACGCCCAGTACTTCAAACATTGATCTCTGTACATCAGACAGCAAAACTCCGGCCGCTGTAAATTCCTCACCGTAGTATAGTCCATCAAATGTCACTTCCACTCTGATTCTCTGCTTTGTCCATCTTTGTTGATATTTAGGGTCTTCTTCACATGAAGGGGCAGCTTCTGTGCAGGATCATTCAAATACCAGGCATAAAAACACTGGTACATGGACAGATATATCTTGTTTGTAGGGGAATGGAGGGACAAGCCCTCAGCAGTGCATGCAACAGTCAGATTCATCTTGCACATCAGATCTCTTCTCAGGAGATTTCCATCTTCCCATTTAACATGTAGGGGGTAAGTGAGGCATTCTTCAGAGGGAATTCCTGATGCACCAACAGTGTGGATGTTTTTTTTGGGGGGAGGGGGTTACTTTCAGGGCAGATTGTTTCAACACTGAGATAGCAGCCCCAGTGTCTCCTAGGAATGGAATCTTCTGGCCAAGTATTTCAATTTCTATCAGGGGTTTTTCAGTCAAAAAGGTGACTCAGCATCTGGCATGCTTCTTGTGGTTCTTCATCATCAGAGTCTATTTCCACCTCATCCTATGTTCTTTGCCCACCAAAGGAATGTCCAACCCTTACATCTTCAGGTGGCCATTCACCCTGGTCATCTCCATCACCAGGACAGTCCCTTGGAAAATGTCCTGACTTGCTACAGTTGTGGTAGCTCCAGTCTCTCCCTCCAGAGGCGCCTTGCGCTCCTCGCCCCCTGCCTCTTCCCCCTCCTTGGCCTCGTCCTAGACCTCCACCTCCACGGTATCCTCTTCCTCCTCCTCCAGCAAAAAACATCAACTGTGCAGCTTATAGTGCAGCCAATCCATCATGCCTGGACTGCCGACGTGATCGCCCAATGTGGTCTCAACAGGCTATTCTGTTACGATATCGCCAAAGAACCATCTACTACCCCCGGCCTGCTAGCCTTTCTGAATGCTGTATCCCCTGCTCGACAAGTATAGTAGTGACAACCAAACAGCACCTATTGCTGCTCTTTTGTCTCTATGATACCTCGGCTACACAGCTGATGCCCTCTGGACTGTTTCAAGAACACGGTACCTACTTCTGTTTACCTGTTGGCCCCAGCCTCAAACTCAGGTCCTGTACGTATCTAACTGACCCGCTCTGCCCATTCATCGCCATTTAGCCGTTGTTGTCTTAGTTCTCCTGATCAACGCCTGTGAGTGCTTTATTTCTCTCTCTAATGTCAATATTCCTTGTCTACTGCTGTCTTGGCTAGTTTGTATTGTTTTATTTTACTATAGAGCCCTCAGTCCCACTCAAAATGCCTTAGATAGCTCTTTCGTCCCACCCCACACACATGAGGAGACCTCACCTAGGTTAATTAATGCCTCCAGAGATGAAACCTCTCTCGTCGTCACTCAACGCATAGGTTTACCTCCACTGTACTCACATCCTACCCTACACATCCTACCCGAATTAGTATAAATGTACTTACTGAAATTAATTTGTCAGTCCTGCCAGGTTTCGTAGATGATGTGTTATCTCCCGGGCAGCGCAGAGTGAGTGTCTGGTCTGGGACGGTCCTCAACGTCTTTGGTCAGACGAGAATTTCCCTTGCATGCTTTCACATGGAATGCGCCACCGGTGTTCCCTCACAGACCCTCACTGCCAAGCTCCAAAGGTAGAAAAAAATCATCCTGTTTCGTGACGCCAAATTGTTTTGGAAATTACCAAGGACTCAAAGCCAAAGTTAAATGAAGAGATCTTTATTATCACAGCTGGAGAGGTTACAACAAACATAATACTCAAAGTACAAGTTTTTCAGAAGCTCTGACAGCTCAATTTCTTGGCAAATTCTCACATGGAATAGCCTTCATTTCTCAGAACAAGAATAGACTGATGAGATTCTGAAGAAAGTACTTCGTTTCTGGCCATTTTGAGTCTGTAATTGAACCCACAAATGCTGATGCTCCAGATACTCAACTAGTTCTAAAGGCCAGTTTTATACCTTATTTAATCAGCACATCAGTTTTCAGCTATGCTAACATAATTGCAAAAGGCTTTTCTAATGATCAAATAGTCTTTTAAAACTATCAACTTGGATTAGCTAACACAATGTGCCATTGGAACATAGGAGTGATGGTTGCTGATAATGGGCCTCTGTACGCATATGTAGATATTCCATAAAAAAATCTGACATTTCCAGCTACAATAGTCATTTACAACAGTGACCCCAAACTTGACAGTGACCCCATTTCCAGCTACAATAGTCATTCTAAGTGACCCCAAACTTTTGAACAGTAGTGTAAGTATTCCGACCATTTATTCAGTACTTTGTTGAAGCACCTTTGGCAGTGATTACACTCTCAGGTCTTCTTGGGTATGAAGCTGAAAGCTTGGTATACCTGTATTTGGGGAGTGTTGGGGAATAATCAGAATTGGTTGGTAACATAGGTAAGATGTTTTAGTGTTCATCATATGTTTGTAAGTTACTTCTCATCAGAATGTTATTTTTGTATAATACTGGTTCCAGTATCTGTTCTATGTCAAGACTAAGTTGCTTGGGCCGGAGAAAGGGGAGAGGTCAAGCCTGTATCTCTTGGCTCCACAATGTCTGTGTGCCAGTCAGTGTGTCTCTATGATCTTGTCAAGATAGGATGGATTTGATATATGCCGGTTGATATGGAGGATTGGTTTATGGTTCTGAGTTTGAGAAAATAACATAGTTTAGGAGACAAAGCTGAACGATAAATTATGTCTATGCTGTCTATGTATGTTTTTTTTGCTATTAAAGGCTCTCAGTTGCAATGTGGAAGGGACTCTCAGAGAATTCATTGATAGACACTGAATTGATCTGAGAGTCACAGGGTTGTGATAGAGCTCATATAATTAAAGATGGACTTTGATAACTAACTCTGACTTGTGTGTGGTTTGCTCTCATGATTTGGTAAATAGAGGACATTTCCATGACAGGAGTTTCTCCCATTCTTCTCTGCAGATTTTTTCAAGCTCTTTCAGGTTGGATGGGGAGCGTCACTGCACAGCTATTTTCTGGTCTCTCCAGAGATGTTCGATCGGGTTCAAGTCTGGGGCTCTGGTGGGGCTCCCCAAGGACATTCAGAGACTTGTCCTGAAGCCACTTCTGCGTTGTCTTGGCTGTGGCTTAGGGTTGTTGTCCTGTTGGAAGGTGAACCTTCACCCAAGTTTGAGGTCATGAGCACTCTGGAGAAGGTTTTCATCAAGGATCTCTCTGTAATTTGCTCCATTAATCTTTTGCACGATCCTGACTAGTCTCAGAGTCCCTGCAGCTGAAAAACATCCCCATAGCACGATACTGTTACCACCGTGCTTCACCCTAGGGATGGTGCCAGGTTTCCTCCAGACGTGATGCTTGGAATTAGAGCCAAAGAGTTCAATCTTGCTTTCATCAGACCAGAGAATCTTTTTTCTCATGGACTGAGCATCCTTTAGTTGCCTTTTGGCAAATTCCAAGCAGGCTGTTATGTGCATTTTATTGAGGAGTGGCTGCAGTGATGGGTGTCCTTCTGTAAGGTTTTCCCATCTCCACAGAGGAACTTTGGGGCACTGTCTGAGTGACCATTAGGTTGGTCACCTCCCTGACCAAGGCCCTTCTCTCTGATTGCTCAGTTTGGCTGGGCGGCCAGCTCAAAATTTATTCCATTTAAGAATGATGGAGGCCACTGTGTTCTTGGGGACTTTCAATGCTGCAGAAATATTTTGGCCCCCTTCCTCAGATCTGTTCCTCAACACAATAATATCTCGGAGCTCTACGAACAATTTATTTGACCTCATGGCTTGGTTTTTGCTCTGACGTGCACTGTCAACTGTGGGACCTTATTTACACCGGCGTGTGCCTTTCCAAATCATGTCCAATCAATTTATATTTGTATTTATTATGGATCCCCATAAGCTGCTGCCTGGGGTCCAGCAAAATTAAGGCAGTTCATACAATTTTAAACATTACAATACATTCACAGATATCAAAACACACTGTCTGCTCTCAGACCCCTACTCCACCACTACCACATATCTACAGTACTAAATCCATGTGTATGTATGGTTCGTATGTTATCGTATGAGTGTGCATGTATCTGTGCCAATGTTTGTGTTGCTTCACAGTCCCCGCTGTTCCATAGTGTTTTTTAATCTGTTTTTTAAAATCATTTTTATTGCTTGCATCAGTTACTTGATGTGGAATAAAGTTCCATGTATTCATGGCTCTATGTAGTACTGTGTGCCTCCCATAGTCTGTTCTGGACTTGGAGATTGTGAAGAGACCTCTTGTGGCAAGTCTTGCGGGGTATGCATGGGTGTCCAAGCTGTGTGCCAGTAGTTAAGACAGACAGCTTGATGCATTCAACATGTCAATCAATACCTCTCACAAACAAAAGTAGTGATGAAGTCACTGCCCTGTTCTGAGCCAATTGCAATTTTCCCAAGTCCTTTTTGTGGCACCTGACCACACGACGGAACAGTAGTCAAGGTGCGACAAAACTAGGGTCTGTAGGACCTGCCTTGTTGATAGTGTTGTTAAGGAGGCAGAGCATGACTTTATTATAGACAGACTTCTCCCCATCTTAGCTACAACTGCATCAATAGGTTTTGACCATGAGAGTTTACAATGTAATGTTACTCCAAGCAGTTTAGTCATCTCAACTTGCTCAATTTCCACATTATTTATTACAAGATTTAGTTGAGTTTTAGGGTTTAGTGAGTGTTTTGTTCCAAATACATTTTTTTTGTTTTAGTAATATTTAGGGCTAACTTATTCCTTGCCACCCACTCTGAAACTAACTGCAGCTATTTGTTAAGTGTTGCAGTCATTTCAGTCACTGTAGTAGCTGATGTGTATAGTGTTGAGTCATCTGCATACATAGACACTCTGACTTTTCTCAAAGTCAGTGGCATGTCATTAGAAAAATAGAAAAAAGCAAGGGGCCTAAACAGCTACCCTGGGGATTTCCTGATTCAAACTGGATTATATTTGATAGCCTTCCATTAACTTCTTCGAGATAGGGGGCGCTCTTTTAATATTTGGATAAAAAACATTCCCGTTTTAAACAAGATATTTTGTCATGAAAAGATGCTCGACTATGCATGTAATTGACAGCTTTGGAAAGAAAAAACTCTGACGTTTCAAAAACTGCAAAGATATTATCTGTGAGTGCCCCAGAACTAATGCTACAGGCGAAACCAAGAGGAAGTTTCATACAGGAAATGCCCCAGATTCTGAAGGCGCTGTGTTCCAATGTCTCCTTATATGGCTGTGAATGCGCCTGCCCTTTCTGTCGTTTCTCCAAGGTGTCTGCAGCATTGTGACGTATTTGTAGGCATATCATTGGAAGATTGACCATAAGAGATTACATTTACCAGGTGTCCGCCAGGTGTCCTGTGTCGAAATTATTGCGTAATCTCTAGGTCCATGCGCGTTCCATTTCTTCAGAAGAGAAAGTCAACTGCCACGAAGGATTTATCATCGATAGATATGTGAAAAACACCTTGAGGATTGATTCTAAACATCGTTTGCAATGTTTCTGTCGATATTATGGAGTTGAAAAAAGTTAGCGTTTTAATGACTTAATTTTAGTTTTTTTTCTTACCCAAACGTGATGAAGAAAACGGAGCGATTTGTCAACACAAATAATCTTTTTGTAAAAACTGAACATTTGCTATCTAACTGAGAGTCTCCTCATTGAAAACATCTGAAGTTCTTCAAAGGTAAATGATTTTATTTGAATGTTTTTCTGGTTTTTGTGAAAATGTTGCATGCTGAATGCCAGGCATAATCCTATGCTAGGCTATCAATACTGTTACACAAATGCTTGTTTTGCTATGGTTGAGAAGCATATTTTGAAAATCTGAGATGACAGTGTTGTTAACAAAAGGCTAAGTTTGAGAGCAAATAGATTTATTTAATTTCATTTGCGATTTTCATGAATAGTTAACGTTGCGTTATGCTAAAGAGCTTGCGGATAGATTTACACAATCCTGGATACAGGTTTTTTTCGTAGCTAAACGTGACGCAGTAAATGGAGCGATTTGTCCTAAACAAATAATCTTTCAGGAAAAACTGAACATTTGCTATCTATCTGAGAGTCTCCTCATTGAAAACATCCGAAGTTCTTCAAAGGTAAATTATTTTATTTGAATGCTTTTCTGGTTTTTGTGAAAATGTTGCCTGCTGAATGCTAACGCTAACGCTAACTCTACATTTTCCTCCTCTGTCTCTGCTGCTAAAGCCACTTTCTACCACTCTAAATTCCAAGCATCTGCCTCTAACCCTAGGAAGCTCTTTGCCACCTTCTCCTCCCTCCTGAATCCTCCTCCCCCTCCCCCCCTCCTCCCTCTCTGCAGATGACTTCGTCAACCATTTTGAAAAGAAGGTCGACGACATCCGATCCTCGTTTGCTAAGTCAAACGACACCGCTGGTTCAGCTCACACTGCCCTACCCTGTGCTCTGACCTCTTTCTCCCCTCTCTCTCCAGATGAAATCTCGCGTCTTGTGACGGCCGGCTGCCCAACAACCTGCCCGCTTGACCCTATCCCCTCCTCTCTTCTCCAGACCATTTCCGGAGACCTTCTCCCTTACCTCACCTCGCTCATCAACTCATCCCTGACCGCTGGCTACGTCCCTTCCATCTTCAAGAGAGCGAGAGTTGCACCCCTTCTGAAAAAACCTACACTCGATCCCTCCGATGTCAACAATTACAGACCAGTATCCCTTCTTTCTTTTCTCTCCAAAACTCTTGAACGTGCCGTCCTTGGCCAGCTCTCCCGCTATCTCTCTCTGAATGACCTTCTTGATCCAAATCAGTCAGGTTTCAAGACTAGTCATTCAACTGAGACTGCTCTCCTCTGTATCACGGAGGCGCTCCGCACTGCTAAAGCTAACTCTCTCTCCTCTGCTCTCATCCTTCTAGATCTATCGGCTGCCTTCGATACTGTGAACCATCAGATCCTCCTCTCCACCCTCTCCGAGTTGGGCATCTCCGGCGCGGCCCACGCTTGGATTGCGTCCTACCTGACAGGTCGCTCCTACCAGGTGGCGTGGCGAGAATCTGTCTCCTCACCACGTGCTCTCACCACTGGTGTCCCCAGGGCTCTGTTCTAGGCCCTCTCCTATTCTCGCTATACAACAAGTCACTTGGCTCTGTCATAACCTCACATGGTCTCTCCTATCATTGCTATGCAGACGACACACAATTAATCTTCTCCTTTCCCCCTTCTGATGACCAGGTGGCGAATCGCATCTCTGCATGTCTGGCAGACATATCAGTGTGGATGACGGATCACCACCTCAAGCTGAACCTCGGCAAGACGGAGCTGCTCTTCCTCCCGGGGAAGGACTGCCCGTTCCATGATCTCGCCATCACGGTTGACAACTCCATTGTGTCCTCCTCCCAAAGCGCTAAGAACCTTGGCGTGATCCTGGACAACACCCTGTCGTTCTCAACCAACATCAAGGCGGTGGCCCGTTCCTGTAGGTTCATGCTCTACAACATACGCAGAGTACGAACCTGCCTCACACAGGAAGCAGCGCAGGTCCTAATCCAGGCACTTGTCATCTCCCGTCTGGATTACTGCAACTCGCTGTTGGCTGGGCTCCCTGCCTGTGCCATTAAACCCCTTCAACTCATCCAGAACGCCGCAGCCCGTCTGGTGTTCAACCTTCCCAAGTTCTCTCACGTCACCCCGCTCCTCCGTTCTCTCCACTGGCTTCCAGTTGAAGCTCGCATCCGCTACAAGACCATGGTGCTTGCCTACGGAGCTGTGAGGGGAACGGCACCTCAGTACCTCCAGGCTCTGATCAGGCCCTACACCCAAACAAGGGCACTGCGTTCATCCACCTCTGGCCTGCTCGCCTCCCTACCACTGAGGAAGTACAGCTCCCGCTCAGCCCAGTCAAAACTGTTCGCTGCTCTGCCCCCCCCAATGGTGGAACAAACTCCCTCACGACGCCAGGGCAGCGGAGTCAATCACCACCTTCCGGAGACACCTGAAACGCCACCTATTTAAGGATAGGATAAGTAATCCCTCTCACCCCCCCCCCCCTTTAAGATTTAGATGCACTATTGTAAAGTGACTGTTCCACTGGATGTCATAAGGTGAATGCACCAATTTGTAAGTCGCTCTGGATAAGAGCGTCTGCTAAATGACTTAAATGTAAATGTTAAATGCATATGCTAACTATCAATAGCTATCAATACTGTTACACAAATGCTTGTTTTGCTATGGTTGAGAAGCATATTTTGAAAATCTGAGTTGACAGTTTGAGAGCTAGCATATTGATTTCATTTCATTTGTGATTTTCATGAATAGTTAATGTTGCGTTATGGTAATGGAGTTGAGGCTGTAGTCACGATCCCGGATCCGGGATGGCTCGACGCAAGACGTTAATGAACACCCTCTGTGTTCTGTTAGACAAGTAACTCTTTATCCACATTATATCAGGGGGTGTAAAGCCATAACGCATATGTTTTACCAGCAGCAGACTATGATCAATAATGTCAAAAGCTGCACTCAAGTCTAACAAGACAGGCCACACAATCATTTCATCTTCAATTTCTCTCAGCCAATCAGTCATTTGTGTAAGTGCTGTGGACTTCAATTAAATTGTAGAAACATCTCAAGGATGATCAATGGAAACAGGATGCACCTGAGCTCAATTTCGAGTTTCATAGCAAAGGGTCTGAATACTAAGGTGAATTAGGTATTTCTCTTTTCTGTTTTTAATATATTTGCAAAACATTTTAAAACCTGTTTTTGCTTTGTCGTTATGGGGTGTCGTGCGCAGATTGAGGATTTTTTTGTTTAATCAATTTTAGAATAAGGCTTGGCAATATTGTGACAACATTTTTAAAAAGTCAAGCGGTCTGAATACTTTCTGAACGCACTGTATGTCTAAATAAACGTTTCTATTACCCCATATCACACACTCACAAACTGAAAACATAACGCGTGTACAATTATTTGGTTAGAGAGAGGTTTAAAATGTTACTTTCATTGTAGCTTTAGATCACAGCAAAGTTGGTTCCTGTTTATCAGTCACGTCTTTGGCCATGTTCATGTGGGTCAAACAAAAACACCCTAATGATTGGTTGACAAATAATGCCTCTCACAATGCAGGTGATGACAACATGGTGCAGTTGGTGAGAAGCAAAGGCAGCGACTTGAAGACCCAGTCTGTCTAAAAAACTGGAGGCCCCTTGCACTTCAATGTTGTGATGCAAAAATACTAGCGAAACGCATAGCACTCAGAATTAAAAGGGTTTTACCAGGTATTGTTCATCCTGATCAAACAGGTTTTTACACGGACGATACATTGGAGTTAATATACGACAACGACTATAAATAATAGAACATCATGAAACATCTAAGAAGCCAGGCGTGGTATTTATAGCGAATTTTGAAAAGGCATTTGATAAAGTAAGACTGGATTTTATTTACCCGAAACATTTGACCCAAGTTAAACAATTAAAAGGCAATGCTACCAACTACTAATTGAGTGTATGTAAACTTCTGACCCACTGGGATTGTGATGAAAGAAATGAAAGCCTAAATAAATCATTCTCATTAAATTATTCTGACATTTCACATTCTAAAAATAAAGTATTGATCCTAACTGACCTAAAACAGGGAATTTTTACTTGGATTAAATGGCAAGAATTGTGAAAAAGTTTAAATGTATTTGGCTAAGATGTATGTAAACTTCCGACTTCAACTGTATGTGTAGTTGAATTTATTCTGCCACTGTGTGACTGTTGTCAAGGCCTTATTGTAGATATCAGTGACGTATGAACAAATGGGTTATAGAGCAAACAACGCAATTATCACAACAGGTTGTAATATGGATTGTTTTAACTGGCTTTGCTTCCTCAGTCATTTTACCTATGCACCTCTACTGCATTTTACCCATGCACCGCTACTGGTGAATACTACAGTAAAGTCTGCAAATATGTATACAGTGAATTATATAGTATTCCTACCATTGTATACACTATAGTCTTTTTTTCATGTGAGTGAACCAAGCGTGAACCGACAGGAATTCACCCATTGGTTGTTGCGTCGTCTTGCCTGACCAGAAAAACACAACTAAATTAAACCATGGGCGTGTTCAACATTGCAGCCGACTTTAAAGGCAAGACTGACCGATCTACAAATAAAGTTGAATCATAAATAACGATTAAATATTATTTGTAGATCAGTCAGTAGGTCACAATTTACCCATGATGCATCATGGTTTTGATGCTGTTAAACACGGCCCATGCTTCAAAATGAATACGTGGGCATCCATGAATTTTACGTATGTGGGTGAGTCAACTTATTTTAATGACATTGTTTCATATGATTTAACTTGTTATGGCTGGGAACAGTATTGAGTAGCTTGGATGAATAAGGTGCCCATAGTAAACTGCCTGCTACTCAGGCCCAGTTGCTAGTATATGCATGGTATTAGTAGATCTGGATATGAAACACTCTGAAGTTTCTAAAACTGTTTGAATGATGTCTGTGAGTATAACAGAACTCATATGGCAGGCAAAAACCTGAGAAAAAATCCAACCAGGAAGTAGGAAGTAGGAAATCTGAGGTTTGTAGTTTTTCAACTCTTCGCCTATCGAATTGCACTTCCTAAGGCTTCTACTAGATGTCAACAGTCTTTCGAACCTTGTTTGATGCTTTTACTGTAAAGGAGGGGGGAATGAGAGGGGATTGAGTCAGAGTTCTGCCTGACAGCCATGAGCTGACCATGCGCGTTCACGTGAGGGGAATTTTCCGGTTGGAACATTATTGAAGATTTTTGGACTTTTCGTCTGAACTAAGCGATCACGCATTGAGCATTTGGTTTCTGGGCTAAACGCACGAACAAAAAGGAGGTATTTGGACATTAATGATGGACTTTACAGAACAAATCAAACATTTATTGTGGAACTGGGATTCCTGGGAGTGAATTCTGATGAAGATCATCAAAGGTAAGTGAATATGTATAATGCTATTTCTGACTTTGTTGACTCCACAACATTGTGGATATTTATATTATTATTATTATTATTATCTGTATGGCTTGATTTGTTGTCTGAGCGCTGTACTCAGATTATTGCATGGTGTGCTTTTTCGGTAAAGCTTTTTTGAAATCTGACACAGCGGTTGCATTAAGTAGAAGTGTATCTATAATTCCATGCATAATAGTTGTATCTTTAATCAATGTTTATTATGAGTATTTCTGTAAATTGATGTGGCTCTCTACAAAATCACCGGATGTTTTGGAACTACTGAACATAACGCGCCAATGTAAAATCAGATTTTTGTATATATGAACTTTATCGAACAAAACATACGTATTGCGTGAGATGAAGTCCTATGAGTGTCATCTGATGAAGATCATCAAAGGTTAGTGATTCATCTTATCTCTTTCTGCTTTTTGTGACTCCTCTCTTTGGCTGGAAAAATGGCTGTGTTTTTCTGTGACTAGGTGCAGACCTAACATAATCGTTTGCTGTGCTTTCGTCGTAAAGCCTTTTTGAAATCGGACACTGTGGTGGGATTAACAACAATGGTGTAAAACAATGGTGCAAAATACTTCTATGTTTGAGGAATTTTAATTATGAGATTTCTGTTGTTTTGAATTTGGCGCCCTGCACTTTAACTGGCTGTTGTCATATCGATGCCGTTAGTGGGTAAACAATAAACAAGCCAATAACACAATAAACAAATCAATGACACAGTAGAAAAAATAAAGTCTATATACAGTGTGTGCGAAAAGCATGAGGAGGTAGGCAATAATAGGCCATAGGAGCGAATAGTTAAAATTTTGCAGATTAACACTGGAGTGATAAATGAGCAGATGATGATGTGCAAGTAGAGATACTGGTGTGTAAAAGAGATGAAAAGTAAATAAAATAAAAACCGTATGGGGATGAGGTAGATAGATTGGGTGGGATATTTACAGATGGACTATGTACAGCTGCAGCGATCAGTTAGCTGCTCAGATAGTTGATGTTTAAAGTTGGTGAGGGAAATAAAAGTCTCCAACTTCAGCGATTTTTGCAATTCGTTCCAGTCACTGGCAGCAGAGAACTGGAAGGAAAGCCGGCCCAATTAGGTGTTGGCTTTGGGGATGATCAGTGAGATATACCTGCTGGAACATGTGCTACGGGTGGGTGTTGTTATCGTGACCAGTGACCTGAGATAAGGCGGAGCTTTACCTAGCATAGACTTATAGATGACCTGGAGCCAGTGGGTCTGGCGACGAATATGTAGCGAGGGCCAGCCGACAAGAGCATACAGGTCGCAGTGGTGGGTGGTATAAGGTGATTTGGTAACAAAACAGATGGCACTGTAGACTGCAGTTTGCTGAGTAGAGTGTTGGAAGCTATTTTGTAGATGACATCGCCGATGTCGAGGATCGGTAATATAGTCAGTTTTACTAGGGTAAGTTTGGCGGCGTGAGTGAAGGGGTCATTGTTCTAGCCAATTCTAGATTTGATTTTTGATTGTAGATGTTCAATGTGAGTCTGGAAGGAGGGTTTACAGTCTAGCCAGACACCTAGGTATTTATAGTTGTCCACATATTCTAGGTCAGAACCGTCCAGGGTGGTGATGCTAGTCGGGTGGACGGGTGCGGGCAGCGAACGGTTGAAAAGCATGCATTTGGTGTTATTAGCGTTTAAGAGCAGTTGTAGGCCATGGAAGGAGTGTTGTATGGCATTTAAGCTCGTTTGGAGGTTAGTTAGCACAGTGTCCAAGGAAAGGCCAGAAGTATACAGATTGGTGTCGTCTGCGTAGAGGTGGATCAAAGTATCACCCACAGCAAGAGCTCATTGATATATACTGAGAAAAGAGTCGGTCCAAGAATTGAACCCTGTGGTACCCACATAGAGACTGCCAGAGGTCCGGACAACATGCCCTCCGATTTGACACACTGAACTCTGTCTGCAAAGAAGTTGGTGAACCAGGCGAGGCAGTCATTAGAAAAACCAAGGCTATTGTGTCTGCCGATAAGAATACAGTGATTGACAGAGTCGAAAGCCTTGGCCAGGTCGATGAAGGCGGCTGCACAGTACTGTCTTTTATCGATGGCGGTTATGATATCGTTTAGTACCTTGAGCGTGGCTGAGGTGCACCCGGAAACCGGATTGCACAGCGGAGAAGGTACGGTGGGATTCGAAATGGTCAGTGATCTGTTTATTAACTGGCTTTTGAAGATTTTTGATAGGCAGGGCAGGATGGATATAGGTCTTTAACAGTTTGGGTCTAGGGTGTCACCCCTTTTGAAAATGAGCATCTTTCCAATCTTTAGCGATCACGGACAATACGAAAGAGAAGTTGAACAGGCTGGTAATAGGGGTTGCAACAATGGTGGTGAATAGTTTTAGAAAGAGAGGGTCCAGATTGTCTAGCCCAGCTGATTTGTACAGGTACAGGTTTTGCAGCTCTTTCTGAACATCTGCTGTCTGGATTTGGGTGAAGGAGAAGCTGGGGAGACTTGGGCGAGTAGCTGTGGGGGGGGGGGGTTGGCTGGGGTTGGGTTGGCTGTTGGCTGGGGTTGGAGTAGCCAGGAGGAACGCATGGCCATTGGGAAATGCTTATTGAAATGTTCGATTATCATGGATTTATCAGTGGTGACCGTGTTACTTAGCCTCAGTGCAGTGGGCAGCTGGGAGGAGGTGCTCTTGTTCTCCATGGAAATTTGGTTGTGATCTTTGCAAAATACCTATTTTGGGTGCAGCAGTTAACTAGAATGCTAACGCTCATTGATATTGGCTAGCTTTGTAATCCAGCCTAAGAGCCATTTTACTGGTTGAAGTTATTATTTTTTTTAAGTATAATGCAGTTGATTTGTGATGACACAAACATTATATCAGGACCTTATATAAGGCCATTCATACGATTCTTAAAATCCAAGTACCATCCAAAAGTATTGTGAAATGCACTCATAAGCAACATGTAAATGGAAACTTTTTTGCTGGCATTCTATGAGAACTCTCCCGTGTTCTGCAACCAAATTGTGCACACCACCCTCTTTCGACAATTTTTGCAAACACAGGTCTCTTTTCACAGTTACTTTCAATGTGACACTCTGTAAATGACCGCTGCATGACCTTTCTCTGATTATAATAAAGGTCACACCCTGTGTTGATGTATGTCCTGCTCCACTGCCCTCCAATCTGTCATTTGCATGGTGTCTGGGGGACAGTGTTTCATCAATAAGAACACAGCACGATTCTAGAGTCTCCTAAAGTTCCACACACTCCAGATGGCCCTGCAATGTTAGCTCTCACTGTCAGAGGCTAATTAATCTTCCTGGTGTGATCCATGCTCGCCCACCAGTAGCCTCGCACCCTACTCCAGCAGGCTGCATGCAGCACCCACCAGTAGCCACCCACCAACAGCCCTCCCTGCCCTCTTATTCTCTCTGCAACCCACCCATCCCAGCTTTACACTTTCCCTCCCTCCCTCCCACACTCCCTCCTTCCCTGCCTCCCACCATCCCTCCTTCCCTGCCCCTCAGCACCCACCAGCAGCAGCCCTAGCACCAGCCTACACACATTTTCCCTGAACTAGAACCTCCAAAAATTATTAGGGAGAGAAAAAACTTTGAACTGGATACTACCTGAAATTGTGCAATTACAACACATCTTTGTAACTGTATTATCTTCAAAGTACCATCAAAGGTTTTGGAGAGTCATTTGAGTCATTCAAAAAATTAAGTGTAGTAGCTGGTGTGAGTATGAGCTACTGTTTACGTTTGAGGCATGTTGAATAAATGGCACAGTGCACACCCTCCTGTAATGTCTAGTTGTGCAGTACTGGATTTGGGTTAACGTTATAACTGTCTGTTATGGTGCTAAGAAGGTTATTTTTACACTAGAAATTTGAAAAAGTAGAATAGATTATATCTGTTATCTCAGAGCATCAATTTGCTTTACATCTGGCAGTCAACAACTTTTTAAACAGTGGGTTGTAACGATCTGGGTGTAGTGGGTGCGAAGTCAGGCGCTGGAAGCAGAGAGTTCAGGGTAGTGCTATTTAATGCACAAACGAACATAAGCCACCCCACGAAACACAGGGAGCACACAAAACAAATGCCCCAAACACGGGGACTTAAACAGTCCAGCAAAAACCCACGAAATGGGAAACACGTTAAAACTCAAACGTGCACACTAGTTACACAAACAATCCCTCACAAAGAGCAGGCGGGCCTACTGGTTAACATAGCCCGACTAATCACCCTAAACACAATACAGGTGAAACCAATAAACAGAGAGGGCGAAAAGGATCAGTGGCAGCTAGTAGGCCAATGATGACGACCGCTGAGCGCCACCTGAACAGTAGGAGTTACTACCAGTATGTAGCCACTAGCCCGGCTGTTCCAAAACTGGGGAATGCGTAATGCCGTCGGGGGTACGCCAAATAAAAATGTGATTCACATTTTCAAACAGTCCATTTAGATTTTCCAACATGGCTATACATTTGGGTGATATTTTTTTCTCACTTGTGAGAATTTCAGTGAAATAACAACACAATGTCAAATACAGGTAGCCTAGTCAAATAATTAACATCCAATCACATGAACCGTTACTCCCCCACGGGAGACCTTTACTCTTGCGCAGACATTTAGAAACGAACCATGCCAATTTGAAAAATAAGCCAAGGGAGTTTGAGCGAGAATTAAGATGTATAAGTAGTAAGTCAAGTATAAAAGCAACAGATACCATTTGTAAGGGTTTTCTTCTGGTGAAAGAGAGGCGGACCAAAATGCAGCATGGTGGTTATTCATGTTTTTAATAAATACGACTATACATGAACAGACTATACAAAACAAGAAACGTGAAAACCTAAACAGTCCTATCTGGTGCAAACACAGAGACATGAACAATCACTCACAAAACCCAACACAAAACAGGCTACCTAAATATGGTTCCCAATCAGAGACAATGACTAACACCTGCCTCTGATTGAGAACCATATCAGGCCAAACATAGAAATAGACAAACCAGACACACAACATAGAATGCCCACCCAGCTCACGTCCTGACCAACACTAAAACAAGGAAACACATACGAACGATGGACAGAACGTGACACCATTAATGCGGCAGGGTAGCCGGGTAGCAGGGTAGCCTAGTGGTTAGAGCGTTGGACTAGTAACTGAAAGGTTGCAAGTTCAAATCCCCGAGCTGACAAGGTACAAATCTGTCGTTCTGCCCCTGAACAGGCAGTTAACCCACTATTCCTAGGCCGTCATTGAAAATAAGAATTTGTTCTTAACTGACTTGCCTGGTAAAATAAAAATACAAAATAAGGAGGGGATAGAAGTGTCTTATATGATGAGCTACTGAGTGGCTAGTTAGTACAAGCTAACCCCATACTATTGTGGAGGACTTAATTATTCCTGCTGCCAGGGATATGGCTGGGATTACTCGTTGGTTATTACTGCATTGTCGGAACTAGAAGCACAAGCATTTCGCTACACTCGCATTAACATCTGCTAACCATGTGTATGTGACAAATAAAATTTGATTTGATTTGACAATGCTGGGGGAAAAGGCCCAAATAACTATACAGACAATGTCTTCATCAAACAACACTATTTCACGACGCATCAGTGACATGCCAGGAGACATTTTGAAACAATTACTGCTTCGCATAAAAGCCAGTGAATTCTATGTGTTACAGTTGGATGAGTCAACAGGCGTGGCTGGCCTGGCACAGCTCCTGGTGTATGTCCGTTACAATTATGGGGGGGTCGATTATGGAAGACATCCTCTTCTGCAAACCACTGGAACCAGGACAGCTTTGTGACATCGAATGGACTTTGGTGGTCAAGATGTGTTGGTATCTGTACTGATGGCGCAATAGCCATGACAGGGAGAGGAGACATAGTGGAGTGGTAACGCACGTGCAAGCAGTTGCTCCTGACGCCACTTGGGTACACTGCAGCATCCACTGAAAGACGTTTTGGACACTACAGTGAAAATGGTTAACTTTGTTAAAGCAAGGCCCCCGAACTCCTGTGTATTTTCTGCATTATGTAATGATATGGGCAGCGACCATGCTTTAACAACATACAGAAGTGCCCTGGTTATCAAGGGGCAAAGTATTTTTTTTAAAATTGAGAGACGAGCTTAAAGTTTTCTTTACTGACCATAATTTTCACTTGTCTGACTGCTTGCTTGCATGATGACGAGGTTCTCACACGACTGGCCTATCTGGGTGATGTTTTTTCTCACCTGAATTATCTGAATCTAGGATTACAGGGACTCTCCGCAACTATATTCAATGTGTGGGACAAAATTGAGGCAATGATCAAGAAGTTGGAGCTCTTCTCTGTCTGCATTAACAAGGACAACACACAGGTCTTTCCATCATTGTATGATTTTTTGTGTGCAAATGAACTCAAGCTTACAGACAATGTTCAAATGTGATATAGCGAAGCACCTGAGTGAGCTGGGTGTGCAATTACACAGATATTTTCCCAAAACGGACGACACAAAAAACTGGAGTTGTTATCAATTTCATACCCTGCCTCCAGTCCACTGGAGCCTCATCGAGAGCCTCATCGAAATTGCAACAAGCATTTCTGTGAAAATTGAATAAAATCAGAAGCCACTGCCAGATTTCTGGATTGGGCTGTGCTCAGAGTATCCTGCCTTGGCACATCGTGCTATTAAGACACTGATGCCCTTTGCAACTAGTACCTATCTGAGAGTCGATTCTCGGCCCTCACTAGCATGAAAACGAAATACAGGAACAGACTGTGTGTGGAAAATTATTTAAGACTGAGTCTCTCTCCAATTCCAACCGACATTGCAGAGGTATGTGCGTCCTTTCAAGCAGACCCTTCTCATTAACCTGTGGTGAGTTATTCACAATTTTTAACAACAAATAAGGTTTGATTATTGATTATTATATTATTATTTGTGCCCTAGTCCTATAAGAGCTCTTTGTCACTTCCCACGAGCCGGGTAGTGACAAAAACGCACACTCATTCTTATGTATAATAAATGTATCATATAGTGGGTGTGTGGCAGGCTTACAATGGCAAAAAACAACATTTGAGAATACGCTGACCCTGGAGGTTGAATGTTTGAAGGGGTATGGGACTAGAAAAAAATTGGAAACCACTGCACTAGCCAATAGACTTTAAAAACTCTTACTCCACCCAAGTGCATGCACATGCGTACAACTACATTCATTAAGCTTGTATTCACCTTTAAGGTAAAGGAGTTCTAGAGTAGGTCTGTGCCACTGTTGCCCTAGCTGAACAGAACTGAGGAATTGCCAGATGGGTGACTGCTACTGAAGGATCAATTAACAGGAGGAGTGTGTATGGCCGAGAGCACATGATTTGGGTTTAAGTTATAACCTTCTATGTTTTGACAGTAGAGGATATTTATTATCTTCAACGGGCAATTTGCTTTACAGCTGATTAGTCAATAAAAGAAATAAAAACAACATTGTGATGTCGCTCTAGCTGTACAGAACTATAGATGAGTGGATGGTATACAAGGCATCAATTAGCAGAGTGAGGGAGGAGGGATATGACTAGGAGTGAGGGAGGAGGGTTGGGACTAGGAGTGAGGGAGGAGGGTTGGGACTAGGAGTGAGGGAGGAGGGTTAGGACTAGGAGTGAGGGAGGAGGGTTAGGACTAGGAGTGAGGGAGGAGGGGGTATGATGATATTTCTGTGTGCCTGTGGCCAGGGCAGTAGCAGCCCCGGCCCAATCTGTTTTCTCTCTCTGTGTTATAAAAGGCAGACCATAAACATGGAATTAGACAGTACAGCACAGACCTTCCACCCTGCGGCCCTGATGTGTAATGGTGCAACATAAACAACGTTCACCAACAAGCTGTCATTATGACTGCTTTTAAAAGACTAGTGAATTAGTGACCTATATGTAGATATAGGTATGTCAATGGGGAATCTAGCTTTTTTACAACTAAATCTTTTAAAAATTATGTAAAGGGGTCCAGACACTTTTTTTTGCAATTTCAGGGCTCTGAAAAAACATGAACAAATTCTGCTAAAACACTCAAATAAGTGCTTTTAGAAATGGAAAAAGTATACTTATGCAGGTCTTTAGATGTTGTACACATGAAATTGTGTCATTAGGAATTTTATCCGCACTGTTATATACACAGAAAATGATAGGGGACATTGCTCGAGTCACACACAAAATGGATTTAAAAATTAGGTATTTATGTGTTTTTGGAAAAAGTGTTCATGTTTACTCCGTACTGCACAAAGAGGATGAGGAAGTAAATAGCTGTTTGGGGTAAGTTTCTCAAAATTAAGTGAAAATTGTCTGGAACCTTCTATAACATGCCAAGGTAGTTTTCTGTCACACATACGCGAGTCAATGTATCTTTCCTACCAGCAGGTGGGGGCAATACACAGATACACAGCATTGTTCTTGTTGTTCTTGTTGTAGCATTGCGGCTACAGTGTGTCGTGACATCACTCTGTGGTGCCGCCATGCATAGATATTTTTATTTGACCTTCATTTAACTTATTTTTCAATGACGGCCTAGGAACAGTGGGTTAACTGCCTGTTCAGGGGCAGAACGACAGATTTGTACCTTGTCAGCTCGGGGGTTTGAACTTACAAAAGTTACTAGTCCAACGCTCTAACCACTAGGCTACCCTGCCGCCCCAGAGTGTAATATGAACTTGAAACAAGATCAAACTCTAATCACAGACCACCATGTCTTATTGTCACATGGTTCATTATTTACATTTACATTTAAGTCATTTAGCAGACGCTCTTATCCAGAGCGACTTACAAATTGGTGCATTCACCTTATGACATCCAGTGGAACAGCCACTTTACAATAGTGCATCTAAATATTTTAAGGGGGGTGAGAAGGATTACTTTATCCTATCCTAGGTATTCCTTAAAGAGGTGGGGTTTCAGGTGTCTCCGGAAGGTGGTGATTAACTCCGCTGTCCTGGCGTCGTGAGGGAGTTTGTTCCACCATTGGGGAGCCAGAGCAGCGAACAGTTTTGACTGGGCTGAGCGGGAACTGTACTTCCTCAGTGGTAGGGAGGCGAGCAGGCCAGAGGTGGATGAACGCAGTGCCCTTATTTGGGTGTAGGGCCTGATCAGAGCCTGGAGGTACTGAGGTGCCGTTCCCCTCACAGCTCCGTAGGCAAGCACCGTAATCCAGACCAGGGAGATGACGTTTGGGAAAGCACTAGGATCAGGATGAGTTGTAGGGGTTTAATGGCACAGGCAGGGAGCCCAGCCAACAGCGAGTTGCAGTAATCCAGACTGACAAGTGCCTGGATTGGCCTGCCGGTGTGAGGCAGGGTTCTCTGCGGATGTTGTAGAGCATGAACCTACAGGAACGGGCCACCGCCTTGGTGTTAGCTGAGAACGACAGGGTGTTGTCCAGGATCACGCCAAGGTTCTTAGCGCTCTGGGAGGGAGGACACAATGGAGTTGTCCCAACCGTGATGGGCGAGATCATGGAACGGGCAGTCCTTCCCGGGAGGAAGAGCAGCTCCGTCTTGCGAAGTTCAGCTTGAGGTGGTGATCCGTCATCCACACTGATATGTCTGCCAGACATGCAGAGATGCGATTCGCCACCTGCAAGCACCGTGGTCTTGTAGCGGATGCGAGCTTCAACTGGAAGCCAGTGGAGAGAGCGGAGGAGCGGGGTGACGGAAGGGACGTGAGAGAACTTGGGAAGGTTGAACACTAGACGGGCTGCGGCGTTCTGGATGAGTTGTAGGGGTTTAATGGCACAGGCAGGGAGCCCAGCCAACAGCGAGTTGCAGTAATCCAGACGGGGAGATGACAAGTGCCTGGATTAGGACCTGCGCCGCTTGTGTGAGGCAGGGGTAGTGGTCGGAGACTTGGAGGGGAGTTGCAATGAGGATGTTGTAGAGCATGAACCTACAGGAACGGGCCACCGCCTTGGTGTTAGTTGAGAACGAAAGGGTGTTGTCCAGGATCACGCCAAGGTTCTTAGCGCTCTGGGAGGAGGACACAATGGAGTTGTCAACCGTGATGGCGAGATCATGGAACGGGCAGTCCTTCCCCGGGAGGAAGAGCAGCTCCGTCTTGCCGAAGTTCAGCTTGAGGTGGTGATCCGTCATCCACACTGATATGTCTGCCAGACATGCAGAGATGCGATTCGCCACCTGGTCATCAGAAGGGGGAAAGGAGAAGATTAATTGTGTGTCGTCTGCATAGCAATGATAGGAGAGACCATGTGAGGTTATGACAGAGCCAAGTGACTTGGTGTATAGCAAGTATATAGACAACTATGTAGCTAGCTAACACTACACTAATCAAGTCGTTCAGTTGAGTGTAATAGTTTCTACAGTGCTGCTATTCGGTAGACGGTGGACGTATGCTAGCTGGCTAGCTGCTGGGCAGATAGCAGTGTAGACTGACGTTAGGACGACGAAAGCTTTGGCACAGAGGTCTCCTACGTTAAGCCAACAGCGAGTTGCAATAGAAGTGCTGACTGTTTCACTTTGTTGTCCTCTTTCTTTTCCTTTTTCTTTTGTCCTTCTTTTGTCTTCCTTTCTTCTGTTAACTAGATATTTTTTGTTGTTATTCTTTGTAAGCTAGCTAGCTTCTTCCAGGAGAGTCCCTAGCAACTGCTTAGCAACAAGTAAACAATTCTGCTAGCAAACTAGCTTCAGCTAGCATTCACCTTATGACTCAGTGGAACAGCCACTTTACAATAGTGCATAGGGATTACTTTACCATAGCATGAACCTGAGGGCCACTCTGGATGTTAGTTGAGAACGACAGGGTGTTGTCCAGGATCACGCTGTACAATTTTATGAAAAATAGTTAATTTTTCAAAAGCCTGTCTTTTTTGGTTTGTTCCTTGTTTTGTCTTCTATTGAGTCTTGCAGTTTTCTCTTGATTTTTTTGATGTACTTCACTCTAAAAAACCATTTAAATCTCAATATATACAGGAGCTCATTTTTCAGCAGCTGCTCAATTTAGAACTCCGGAACACACCATTATTTGTTACATTTATTATGTTACTTTTATTTCCTATTTCTCTTATCTATTTTTTACTGAACACATTTATCTTCTTACCTTCTTAGAGCATTGTTGGTTAAGGGATTGTAAGTAAGTATTTCACTGTAAGGTCTACACCCGTTGCATTCGGCACATGTGACAAATAACATTGTATTTGATTTTGATTCATAGATATGGCAATAGATATCTTGATTATGACGTTAGCTAATAATGGTGACAATGATGTAGGCTGTGTGTAGCAGTTAGCGGTTATGATATGAAGGTTTGGCTTGGAAAGATTTTTTCGCCTAGTCACAGACAGCTGATCTGTTGTGCACTGAAGTCCTCAAGTGAAGGGAAAAGGTGACAGAAGGAGAGCGCATAGATGTGAGAAGGAATTATAGCTACAATGATCAAAGTGATCATGCTGTTTGTATGTGGTTGCTATGAATGTGAACTGTGTTTAAGTGTGATCATGGGTAAATTCATTTTGCCGATCCTGTTGAAATTTTTTTTTCTCCCTCATCTTAAAATGGCACCAACTGCCACTGGGGGAAGCACCTTTGGCAGCCATGACAGCTGTGAATAATTTAAAATAAGATTCTACCAACCTTGCACAATTATTAGGGCTACATATACAGTGGGGCAAAAAAGTATTTAGTCAGCCACCAATTGTGCAAGTTCGACCACTTAAAAAGATGAGAGAGGCCTGTCATTTTCATCATATGTACACTTCAACTATGACAGACAAAATGAGAAAAAAATACAGAAAATTATATTGTAGGATTTTTAATGAATTTGCAAGTTATGGTGGAAAATAAGTATTTGGTCAATAACAAAGGTTTCTCAATACTTTGTTATATACCCTTTGTTTGCAATGACAGAGGTCAAACGTTTTCTGTAAGTCTTCACAAGGTTTTCACACACTGTAGCTGGTATTTTGGCCCATTTCTCCATGCCGATCTCCTCTAGAGCAGTGATGTTTTGGGGCTGTTGCTGGGCAACACGGACTTTCAACTCCCTCCAAAGATGTTCTATGGGGTTGAGATCTGGAGACTGGCTAGGCCACTCCAGGACCTTGAAATGCTTCTTACGAAGCCACTCCTTCGTTGCCCGGGCAGTGTTTTTGGGATCATTGTCATGCTGAAAGACCTAGCCACGTTTCATCTTTCAGGTTTTCACTTAAAATCTCACGATACATGGCCCCATTCATTCTTTCCTTTACACGGATCAGTCGTCCTGGTCCCTTTGCAGAAAAACAGCCCCAAAGCATGATGTTTCCACCCACATGCTTCACAATAGGTATGGTGTTCTTTGGATGCAACTCAGCATTTTTTGTCCTCCAAACACGACGAGTTGAGTTTTTACCAAAATGTTATATTTTGGTTTCATCTGACCATATGACATTCTCCCAATCTTCTTCTGGATCATCCAAATGTTCTCTAGCAAACTTCAGACGGGCCTGGACATGTACTGGCTTGAACAGGGGGACACGTCTGGCACTGCAGCATTTGAGTCCCTGGTGGCGTAGTGTGTTACTGATGGTAGGCTTTGTTACTTTGGTCCCAGCTCTCTGCAGGTCATTCACTAGGTCCCCCCGTGTGGTTCTGGGATTTTTGCTCACCGTTCTTGTGATCAATTTTGACCCCACGGGGTGAGATCTTGCGTGGAGCCCCAGATCGAGGGAGATTATCAGTGGTCTTGTAAGTCTTCCATTTCCTAATAATTGCTCCCACAGTTGATTTCTTCAAACCAAGCTGCTTACCTATTGCAGATTCAGACTTCACAGCCTGGTGCAGGTCTACCATTTTGTTTCTGGTGTCCTTTGACAGCTCTTTGGTCTTGGCCATAGTGGAGTTTGGAGTGTGATTGTTTGAGGTTGTGGACAGGTGATTTTTATACTGATAACACGTTCAAACAGGTGCCATTAATACAGGTAATGAGTGGAGGACAGAGGAGCCTCTTAAAGAAGGCTTCAGAGGAGCCTTCAAAGCTGTACAGAGCTGTCTGTGAGAGCCAGAAATCTTGCTTGTAGGTGACCAAATACTTTCTTTCCACCATAATTTGCAAATAAATTCATAAAAGATCCTACAATGTGATTTTCTGGATTTTTCTTCTCATTTTGTCATAGTTGAAGTGTACCTATGTTGAAAATTACAGGCCTCTCTCATATTTTTAAGTGGGAGAACTTGCACAATTGGTGGCTGACTAAATACTTTTTTGCCCCACTGTATCCATTGTTTTTGTCAAAATTGCTCAAGCTCAGTAAATTTGGTTGTGAATTTGATGGAGAGCAATAGGGGTGTTTCCAGTATTCCTGAGTAGTCTAGTTTCAGTCCTGACTAAAATTATCAGAGACAATGTTTAAATATTGCCGTCCATCAATAGTTCCCAACTTAATTTACTGAGCTTGAGCAATTTTGACAAAACCTATGGACATATGTTGCCTTAAGAGTTGTGCAAAGTTGATAGAATATTTTTCAAAATGATTCAAAGCTGTAATAGCTGCCAAACAAAGGTGTAAAGACACGCAATCCAGACATCTTCATTTTTTGTTGTATGAATTTTGAAAATGTAATTCACTTGAGAAAATGTGGAATAGGTTGTGTAAATCTGTAATCCTTTTTAAATGTGAAGACGGTGTGCAAGGGATGTGTAGACTTTCACTAGGCACTGTATATCGTGAATGGTCATTTACATAAATTTACATAGTGTTTCAAATGTCACTCTTAACTTCTCCTCCGTGTTCTGTTCCAGGTGCAGCCTGAGATGGTGAGACTCCCCCTGGTGTTGATCTGTGGTATTGCGGTGGGACCCCTGTGGAGTGCGTTGACAGTGCTGAGGTGTGTGGAGTGTGTGTGTGTACATGCCTGGGTGTGTGTGAGCACCCGTTGAGTAGGTGGGAGAGCTGGACGGGAGTGGGAGAGGTGGTAAAGGGGGGCAGATGGCCTGCAGAAGGAAGTTCAGGAGGGACAGAGAGGGGCTATGTCCCAATTCTCCACCCTTCTCGTGAAGTATGCACTTGCGCACTCCCAGTCATAGATTTAAAAGAAAAGGTTTAGTGCAAGGATTAGCAGGAGGGAGTTTCCACCATTGCTAAATTGGTGCACGAAAGTGTGCAGGTGCACACTTCGGAATTAGGGTGGAAAAATCGGGAATCAGTCAGGGTGTCAGAAAGAGTGGAGGGAGGGATAGAGAGTGGGTGTAAGGTACAAAGGAGGGATGGAGGGAGGCAGGGTGTAAGGTACAAGGGAGGGAGGGGGTAGGAAGCGTGTCAGGTGCTTGGGTGGGAAGGGAAGGAAAGGGACAGGGTGTCATGTACTGGGGAGAAGGGAAGAGAGGGTGGCGGGGAGCGAGGGAGATATGGAGGGAGGGGTATATTTTGACCTTGAAGGGTTGTTATGTCATCTGAACGTGTTCCTGGCTGGCTGGAGAATGATGAGCTCCTTAGCTTCACTTCTAAGATTTGTTGCCTTTCCAGGGTTCGTACCTCTTATCCAAACACCATGTCACAGTCACCCATTCTGGATTTCTTTGTAAAACAGTCTGGAAAAGCACTTAAAAGCACTTAAGGTAGGTTAAATACAAGGTTGTTCTCTGGACTATGGGGGCAAGGAGGGCTGGTCAAGTTTTATATTTATTTGCCATATTGAATGTAATAAAAATATTGGAAAATGTTACTCACCAGAGCACAATGTTTCAAGAGTAGAAAAGGGCAGGGAAGTGAGACCTTTTCAATATGGCTCTGTAACAAATGTATCACATTCCTCTTACAAATTATTCTTAGAGTATAACTAGATCTTTTGTATTTTTTTTGTTATTCACTCAAAATGTTCATGACAGATGTTGATGACACATTTCTTGAAAAGCGACACTTTACGTCAGCGCATTTTGTCAATAAAACATGCCCATTTGTTACTAGCTTATTAAGTGTCTAGCTTTGCAGGATATACAAACTTTGCAGGTTATTTGTCACTTATGCTGTCTGGACACTTCATCAAGACTAGGTCTATGACTCCATACCTCATTGTCTGTTACTGTCAAATCTGTATTAGGGATTACATAGAGGACAACAAAGGGGAACACAATAACCCATATGAAATACAAGAGAAATCCCTTTTTTTGTAAATACTGCGCATTCGGAAAGTATACAGACCCCTTGACTTTTTCCACATTTTGTTACGTTACAGCCATATTGTTAAATTGATTAAACAGTTTCCTCCCCCTCATGAATCTACACACAATTCCCCAAATGTATAAAAATAACAAACTGCAGTATCACATTTACATAAGTATTCAGACCCTTTACTCAATTATTTGTTGAAGCACCTTTGGCAGCAATTATACCCTCAAGTCTTCTTGGGTATGATGGTACAAGCTTGGCACACCTGTATTTGGGGAGTTTCTACAGATTCTCTCAAATTCTGTCAGGTTGGATGGGAAGTTTTGCTGCACAGCTATTTTCAGGTTTTCATCAAGGATCTCTCTGTACTTTGCTCCGCTCATCTTTTCCTTCGATTGTGACTAGTCTCCCTGCCACTGACTTGGTGATTCCAAACTTCTTCCATTTAAGAATGATGGAGAATACTGTGTTCTTGGGGACCTTCAATGCTGCAGAAATGTTTTGGTACCCTTCCCCAGATCTGTGCCTTGACAAAATCCTGTCTCGGAGCTCTGAGGACAATTCCTTCGACCTTATGGCTTGGTTTTTGCTCTGACATGCACTGTCAACTGTGGGACCTTACAGGTGTGTACCTTTTCAAATCATGTCCAATCCATTGAATTTACCACAGGTGGACTCCAATCACGCTGTAGATACATATGAAGGATGATCAATGGAAACAGGATGCACCTGAGCTCAATTTCGAATCTCATAGCAAGGGTCTGATTACTTATGTAAATAAGGCATAGGCCCCCAAATAATCATAGGCCCACTCACTTGGGAGGCAGGTGAACCCACTGGGGAGCCAGGTCCAGCCATTCAGAATATATATATATATTTTTTTCCCCTCACAGAAGGGCTTTATTACAGACATAAATACTCCTCAGCAATTTATGGGATCTTTTTTTTTAGCTCATGAAAAATGTGACCAAACACTTCACATGTTGTGTGTATTTTTGTTCAGTAGAGTTTATTTATTTATTCAGAAGAGACAAAAATAGAGATTACTTTAACACAAATACCACACAAAATAATGTAAACAATTACAGTCAATGCAAACAATTGAAGTGAGGTATATAATCGACATGTACACCAATATATTTTTGTTTTAGATCCTGTATACAGACCATTGCAGTGACTAGATATTCATAGAGTAAACCCATGCTGTACTGGATAAGAGCGTCTGCTAAATGACTTAAATGTAAATGTAATGTAAATGTGTACTGTTTTCTGTGGTTCAGGCCAGTCATGTAAGGGGAGTGGTGCTGAGTCTGAGACCAGGTTGAGTGTGGAGGCTTTGAGATAGGGGATGGGGGCCTAGGATGGGGGCTCAGACCTAGGGTGTTAAAACAACCAACCCAACTACATCTGAGTGACTTTATTTCCTTTGACACCTGTCCTGTCTGAATCTCAACGTAATGTTTTTAAAACGTGTGCCCCACCACTCGTTTGAGAGGCGAAAATAAAAGTTGCGTCTCCTGATGTGTTGGATTCATCTCCGGCCAAATGACAACCCACACAGAGCCGAGAGACACTTGGGTTAGCAGGATAATGTTGAACAAATAAATTATAACTTCCCCTAACATAACCCCCTTCATATGTTTCATGGACTCAGTGTAGTCATATTCCATTTGATCATACCCATCTTGAGACTGGGACTGAAGCGCTCTCTTTGTAATTACAGACGTTAAGATGTTATTCTCTGCTAGCTATAGGCGTGTGTATGTATTTCTGTCTGCGGACATGGATGGTTGATTGTGTCTATTGTCGCCATAATTGTTTCATGTTGTCGCATCTCATCACGGCTGGCTATAGGATTCATGTGTACTTAAGTTGCCATGGCATTAAGAATATTCACAGCTATACTGTATTTTCAGTGCTTGAAAAGTGAAGAAGTATTTATACATTTCGATTCGTGTCTAAGAAAACAACAAGGAGCTCTACAACCTAAGAGAATCTCATTGGATTTTAAATCTGTATACATTTACTCACCGGCTACTTTTGTAATGTGGTGGTGGTGGAGCTGCAGTAAAAACATGTTTTTAAGCTGGTGACTACCCTGTGTTAATGTCAGAGCCTTAGCTGAGCCTCAGGGTGCACCTGGGGGTGGGTGGTGGAAACAACAGGAAAAAAGACTAATAGTGTATTTTTATTTAACTAGGCAAGCCAGTTAAGAACAAATTCTTATTTACAATGACGGCCTACCCCGGCCAAACCTGGATGACGCTGGACCTATTGTCCGCCGCCCTATGGGACTTCTAATCACAGCCAGGTGTGATACAGCCTGGATTCAAACCAGGGACTGTAGTGACACTGTCACGTTCTGACCTTAGTTCCTTTGTTTTGTCTTTGTTTTAGTATATGGTTACGGCGTGAGTTGGGGTGGGCAGTCTATGTTCCTTTTTCTATAATTTGGGATTTCTTTGTTTGGCCTGGTATGGTTCGCAATCAGAGTTGTGGGAACTGTTTCGGTTTTGTTATTTCACGTTGTCGTGTTTTGTTTTGTTCAGTGTTCATTATTTTTATTAAACAATATGGACACTTACCACGCAGCGCATTGGTCCTCCGATCCTTCCTACTACTCCTCCTCATCAGAGAAGAAGACCGTTACAGAATCACCCACCACCAGAGGATCAAGCAGCGTGGTAACGGGCAGCAGCAGCGATCTCCAAAATCCTGGACATGGGAAGAGATCCTGGATGGCAAGGGACCCTGGGTACAGCCGGGAGAGTATCGCCGCCCCACGGCAGAGCTGGAGGCAGCGAAAGACAGACACCTCTTGCACTGAGATGCAGTGCCTTAGACCGCTGCGCCACTCTGGAGCCCTAGTGTATATACTATGGTAGGAATACTATAGTATTAACTGTAGTATTTTTGTATTTATAGCTTACTATAGTATAAATACTGTTTAAAAATATATGTATATACTGACTGTATTATAAGAATTACTGTAGTGTTTTTGGAGACCGTCGTATACTGTAGCATTTACTGTGGTATTTTTGATATATTATCTTTGACATATTAGCGTAGGCTTTCTTCTTGAGGAAACCTACTGGAGAAATACTAAAAGAGCGCATTTTCCATAACCTGTAGGTAGGTAGGTAGGACTAGGTTCTGAACAGAGACTTCAGAGCGTCCGTTCTTTTTAATAACCTGTAGGGGACACAATATATGATTTATACTTGTAGGCATGTAGGTTTCTCACTTACGAGTGGCACACATTGGGATATGGGGGATGCGGGGGCAGGGTATATGCAAACTAAATACTGTAGTATTTACTGTAGTAACAAAAGGTTGTGTTTTTGCAGACATTTGTTGTATTTACTACAGTGTTTCTTTTGTGGATAATACTGTAGTATTTACTATATTTTTTATAGTATACTAAGTACTACACATGGTCAAGGGATACTACAGTGTGCAGTATAGTATTGCACAGTATACTACAATTTACTACATAATTCTATAGTAAGTACTGTAGTATTATATCGTAAACTATATTTTTTTATGCAGGGAGGGTTGAGGGCTTGGTGGGTCAGGGCTGGAGGGCTTGCTGTCTGGCTGGGGGAGGTCTGGTTGGGGAGGCCTGACTAACTGGCTGGCTGGTTTGTTGGTTGGGGAGGGCTGTGTGGGTTGGGATGGCTAGGTGAGTTGAGGAGTAGGGCTGGCTGGCTGCTGGCTGTGGGAGAGCTGGATGGATTGTGAAGAAAGGCTGACTGATTGACTTCCTCCCTCGCTCCCTCAGCCTTTCTGAGGTTGCCCCACAGCTCCATGTCATCACCAGTGAGGTTATGGTGAAGGAAGGGTTAGGGTGTGTTCTGAAGTACAGCTCTGTTTGGACCAGCAGGGCCTCCCTACAGGGTTGCCTGGGGTGGGGTGGGTGCTTAGTGGGTGTGGGTGGGACGGTGGGAAAGGGGCTCCTCTCACGATGACAACCAGATGGCGGAGGAAAAACATTTACTGGACTGTGCATCAATTCAACATTGTTCTATTTAATTGATAGTTTGTTTCATACGGATTCTTCCCTTTATCTTTTACCAATGCATACTTTTCACTTAAAACATGTTTTTTTTCTTTGTGTGTGTGTGTGTGTGTGTGTGTGTGTGTGTGTGTGTGTGTGTGTGTGTGTGTGTGTGTGTGTGTGTGTGTGTGTGTGTGTGTGTGTGTGTGTGTGTGTGTGTGTGTGTGTGTGTGTGTGTGTGTGTGTGTGTGTGTGTGTGTGTGTGTGTGTGTTCACGTGTACAACTGAAGTTGAGTGAGTTCATGTCAAAGAGAGGAAGAAGATAATATAGATTTACTTTACGAGATGGGGGCATCAAATAAAAATGACAGAAATGCGTTTGGATTGAGAATGACGTACTAAAGAGAGAGAAGTTGAGTTTTTCTGGTTTTGTGGGATGGTCTTTTTAATAACAGTGAGAGAAGGAAGGCAGAGCTAGTGGCCAGTGTGGCCAGAAGGCAGCAGTTGACTTGGGGAAGTTTCCCTGTCCGTTTCTCCCTCCCTCCCTCTCAGACATCTCGTTTGGGTGAGGAACTCTGCCAGCAGGGTAGTACACTCCTGTGTCCCAAATGGTACCCTATTCCCTATATAGTGCACTACTTTAGACCAGAGCCCATACTACTATTGGCTCTGGTCAATAGTAGTGCACTGTGTAGAGAAAATAGGGACATACCCCAAGATCATTATACTGTTGCTTTGCCAGTGGGTCCTGCTATGTAATTATCCAACACACACACACACACACACACACACACACACACACACACACACACACACACACACACACACACACACACACACACACACACACACACACACACACACACACACACACACACACACACACACACACACACACACACACACACACACACACACACACACACACAATTTATATTTTCAATGAACATGCATCCATAGAGATACAGGCAGACATACAGTCATGACTGAAATTATTTGCACGCTTGATAAAGATGAATCCTTTGTGGCTGTTAGTAGAGCATTTTTTTTAAAGATGGGGTTACAAATGATTGGCACTCCAATTTTCAATACTCCGACACCTTCCCCTGCGAGGAAAACGGCATTGAGCCTTTTTCTAAAATGTTTTATGAGATTGGAGAACACAGTGGGAGGGATCTTAGACCATTCCTCCATACAGAATCTTTCCAGATCCTTCATATCCTTCATCTGCTCTTATGGACTTCCCCTCTTCAATTCAAACCATAGGCTTTCAATGGGGTTCAAGTCCTGAAACAAAATGTTGATTTTGTGGTCAATGAACCATTTCTTTGTGGAATTTGATGTGTGCTTTGGCTGGAAGATCCACAACCAGGTTTTTGGATAAAATATCAAGTTCATGATGCTTTTGACCTTAACAAGGGCCCCAGGACCAGTGGAAGAAAAATAGCCAGATAACATCAAAGATCCAGCACCCTATATTAAAGTAGGTATGGGGTTCTTTTCTGCTTGTCAATGCCTTCTTTTCATGCCAAACCCACCATTGGTGTGTGTGGCCAAAGAGCTATCTATTTTCATGTCATCTGACCACAGCACTTGTATCAAACTCCACGCGTTTCCATTTTTTTGACGTCATCAAAATAGAGCTCTTTGGCCACGCACGCCAGTGGTGGGTTTGGGATCGAAAGAAAGATGTGATACGCAGAAAGGTACCCCCATACCAACAAAAAAAATCTATTTCGCAAAGCTGTGGTCTGAATTGAAGAGCGCAGTCCATAAGTGCAGACAAAAGATACATTTACATTACATTTAAGTCATTTAGCAGACGCTCTTATCCAGAGCGACTTACAAATTGGTGCATTCACCTTATGACATCCAGTGGAACAGCCACTTTACAATAGTGCATCTACATATTTTAAGGGGGGGGGGGTGAGAAGGATTACTTTATCCTATCCTAGGTATTCCTTAAAGAGGTGGGGTTTCAGGTGTCTCCGGAAGGTGGTGATTGATTCCGCTGTCCTGGCGTCGTGAGGGAGTTTGTTCCACCATTGGGGAGCCAGAGCAGCGAACAGTTTTGACTGGGCTGAGCGGGAACTGTACTTCCTCAGTGGTAGGGAGGCGAGCAGGCCAGAGGTGGATGAACGCAGTGCCCTTATTTGGGTGTAGGGCCTGATCAGAGCCTGGAGGTACTGAGGTGCCGTTCCCCTCACAGCTCCGTAGGCAAGCACCATGGTCTTGTAGCGGATGCGAGCTTCAACTGGAAGCCAGTGGAGAGAGTGGAGGAGCGGGGTGACGTGAGAGAACTTGGGAAGGTTGAACACCAGACGGGCTGCGGCGTTCTGGATGAGTTGTAGGGGTTTAATGGCACAGGCAGGGAGCCCAGCCAACAGCGAGTTGCAGTAATCCAGACGGGAGATGACAAGTGCCTGGATTAGGACCTGTGCCGCTTCCTGTGTGAGGCAGGGTCGTACTCTGCGGATGTTGTAGAGCATGAACCTACAGGAACGGGCCACCGCCTTGATAAAAGATCTGGAAAATATTCTATATGGAGGAATGGTCTAAGATCCCTCCCAATGTGTCCTCCAATCTCATAAAACATTTTTGAAAAAAGCTCAGTGCCATTATCCTCGCAAGGTGAGGTATTTTAAGCAGTGCTTAATTTAACAGGATCCGGCACCACTGTGTTTCGTTACCTCTCATGGCAAGACAAAATTGCCTAATTTGTTTATTAATAACTTTTCATGTTCAAAAGTCTGCACTCTCCTCAAACAATAGCATGATATTCTTTCACTGTAATAGCTACTGTAAATTGGACAGTGCAGTTAGATTAACAAGAATTTAAGCTTTCTGCCAATATCAGATATGTCTATGTCCTGGGAAATGTTCTTATTACTTACAACCTCATGCTAATCGCAGTAGCCTATGTTAGCTCAACCGTGCTGTGGAAGGGACACCAATTCCAAAGATGATAATGTAGCCACAGAAGATCAATAGCTTATTTGTTTTAAATAGCTTAGCTGTGAATGTAGCCCAATAACCAGACATAGTCTACAGTTGGGAACACGCTGTAAATCTATCAGTAAACAACAGCATGCAACAACAGGGATTTTGCAATATTTCAAATACAATAGCGAGAAAACAGGCTGGAAGGCAAATGGCTCCTGCTTAATAGAGAAGACTAATCTATCTGCTGTGATGCTAACAAAATATTTGATCAACTTCTAAATATTGTTTTACAAAGTAAAGCAACAGAGAGAGAGAGGCTTTTAGCACGAGCTGCACCTGGGCCATCATCAAGGGGTGAGCTGCGCATCATTGGGTGAGTCAGTGAAACTGGAAAGCATTTCTAAGACTATAATTTTCTCCTCATATTGTAGCATTCAATATGTCTCCACACACCTAGGCCTAGGCTGCTCCCGAGTGGTGCAGCAGTCTAAGGCACTGCATCTCAGTGCTAGAGGCGCCACTACAGACCCTGGTTTGATTCCAGGCTGTAGCACACATAGGGTGGAGCACAATTGGCCCAGCGCTGTCCGGGTTAGGGTTTGGCCGGGGTAGGCCGTCATTGTAAATATGCATTTGTTCTTAACTGACTTAACTGACTTGTTCTTAACTGACCTTTATTTGATAAAGGTCAAATAAATACAAATAAAGGCTATTGATGGAATCAAGTCAAGGTCGTTTTTATTGATCTCAGTTTATCAGTGTCAAAGTAGCCTGCCATTTCAATCATTTGAGATTCTGCCAAAGTCTCCAGTCGTGTAAAATGAGGTAGAATTGCATGAAATCCATTTATAAAAGATCATGTTTTCCCGGGCTCTAGGCTACTAAAAATTTTCCCCATGTGTGCAACTTTTGTAAGTGCTCCTACTCTACTGCTCTATGCCACTACCCAAACGCGATGATATGCATGCAATTATTTTTATTAGGCTGCAATTTCTGGGGAAGCCAGCTCTTGAAAGAGTAGTGTCGATGTAGATGGTGAAAATCTATTGAATGATACTAAAAATGCTGGTCAGGAGTTTGAAGTCCTGGATGCTTGGTTAACATTAGACAACAACAAAAATCCACCAGGGCTAATCATTTGGAGCCTGGTTTGCTTAAGTGTGCGGCATCTCTTATTGCTGGCCCGGTTACCCACATTTTTTATATAACATTGTAATCAGGAAGTGTTCCAAAAGCATGGAAAACCACAAATGTGCTGCCACAAGGGTGGGGATACAAATGATCTTGACAACTATCACCCCATTTCAAGACTACCTTCTTTAGCTAAGATTCTTGAATCCTTGGTTAATGTACAACTTTGTTCCTTTTTAGCTGATAATTGTATTCTTAATATAAACCAATGAGGGTTTAGGCCTGGGCATAGTACTACCACAACAACCACGCTAGTTGTCTAATGAACTTATCCTCTGCAGCAGAGGTAACTCTGGGTATTCCTTTCCTGTGGTGGTCCTCATGAGAGCCAGGTTCCTCATAGCGCTTGATGGTTTTTGCGACTGCACTTGAGCAAACTTTCAAAGTTCTTGAAATGTTCCATATTGACTGATCTTCATGTCTTAAAGTAATGATTGACTGTCGTATCCCTTTGCTTATTTGAGCTGTTCTTGCCATAATATGGACTTGGTCTTTTTCCAAATAGGGCTATCCCCCCTACCTTGTCACAACACAATTGATTGGCTCAAACGCATTAAAAAGGAAATCAATTACAAATGAACTTTTAACAAGGCACCTCGGTTAATTGAAATGCAATCCAGATGACTACCTCATGAAGCTGGTTGAGAGAATGTCAAGACTGTGACAAACTGTCACAGGCAAAGGGTGGTTATTTGAAGAATCTCAAATATAAAATATATTTTAATTTGTTTAACATTTTTTTTGGTTACTACATGATTCCATATGTGTTATTTAATAGTTTTGATGTCTTCACTATTATTCTACAATGTAGAAAATAGTAAAAATAAAGAAACACCTTTGAATAAGTAGGTGTTCTAAAACGTTTGACCGGTAGTGTATACTGTACTAACACATATACTGTATTAAAGCTGCAATATGTAACTTTGTGCACGACTCTACTAAATACACATACAATTTTAGTTGTAGAATGGTCATTCTCATTGAAAGCATGTCTAAGAAGAGGTAGATATGTTCTATGTGCACTATTTCTACTCTTCCCGCTCTTAAGTTTAGTTTTTGCGTCTTTTGGTTTTGTACACCAGCTTAAAACAGCTGAAAATACAATATTTTGGTAACGGAAAATACATTAGTCAGCAGTTTAGATGGTACATTGATTCTCTACACTACACTTACTATTAGAATGTTAGTAACCAGGAAATGGAGGAGCGATTTATAAACATTAAGGTGTTCCAGCACACAGCTTTGACCTACCACCTACTGCAATGTTGGTCTATTGTACTTCAAACAATGTTTATGCAGGTTGCTTAAGATTCAACCTTCTCAAACAGCCTAATTCATACTCTTAGAGGAAGTGTGTCATGTATTGTATTGTCATGTCTTGTCCCTGTGCTTTCTCTTCTCTTCGTTTCCCCCTGCTGGTCTTATTAGGTTTCTTTCTCTCTCTCTATTCCTCTCTCTCTCTATCGTTCCGTTCCTGCTCCCAGCTGTTCCTCATTCTCCTAACGACCTCGTTTACTCTTTCACACCTGTCCCCTATTTTGCCCTCTGATTAAGTCTCTATTTTTCTCTCTGTTTCTGCTTCTGTCCTTGTTGGATTCTTGTTTGCTGCTTGCTTTGCTTTTGTTCCGTCCAGTTGTATTCTGCCTCGTCATCAGATACTACGTGTGAGCAGGTGTCTCTATCCTCTACGGCCCGCGCCTACCCGAAGGGACCTGCAGTCTGTTGCCGCTAGCCCTGCAACTCTCCTCAACAACTAGAAGGGGGACTCTCCTGTTAAACTAGAAGATTTGTGTTTTCCCTGTTTGGACTTCCCCTGTATGATTGAGGATTTATGTTTTCCCTGTTTGGACATTAAAAGACTCTGTTTCCGTTATATCGCTTTTGGGTCCTCACTCACCTGCATAACAGAAGAATCCGACCAAGAATGGACCCAGCGATTTCGGATTCTCTCTACTCAGCCGTCGAGTTCAAGGGAGCGATGCTAGGCAGACACGAACAGGAATTGTCTGTTGCTCGACATGTCGTTGAGACCCTGGCCGCCCAAGTCTCCGGCCTCTCGGAGGATATTCACAATCTCCGCCTCGATCCACCGGTTACCTCCTGGGCTTCCGGGTCTCCGGAGCCCAGAATTAATAACCCACCGTGTTACTCTGGGGAGCCCACTGAATGTCGCTCGTTCCTTACTCAGTGTGATATTGTGTTCTCTCTCCAGCCCAACACGTACTCCAGGGGTACTGCTCGTATCGCCTACGTCATATCTCTCCTTACTGGACGGGCTCGTGAGTGGGGCACGGCTATCTGGGAGGCAAGGGCTGAGTGTACTAACCAGTATCAGAACTTTAAGGAGGAGATGATACGGGTTTTTGATCGTTCTGTTTTTGGGAAAGAAGCTTCCTGGGCCCTGTCTTCCCTATGTCAAGGTAATCGATCCATAACGGATTACTCTATAGAGTTTCGCACTCTTGCTGCCTCCAGTGACTGGAACGAGCCGGCGTTGCTCGCTCGTTTTCTGGAGGGTCTCCACGCTGAGGTTAAGGATGAGATTCTCTCCCGGGAGGTTCCTTCCAGCGTGGATTCTTTGATTGAACTCGCCATTCGCATAGAACGACGGGTAGATCTTCGTCACCGAGCTCATGGAAGAGAGCTCGCGTTAACAGTGTCTCCCCTCTCCGCATCTCTACCATCTCCCCCCACTGGCTCAGGTGTTGAGCCCATGCAGCTGGGGGGTATTCGCATCTCGACTAAGGAGAGGGAACGGAGAATCACCAACCGCCTCTGTCTCTATTGCGGTTCCGCTGGTCATTTTATCATTTCATGTCCAGTAAAAGGCCAGAGCTCATCAGTAAGCGGAGGGCTACTGGCGAGCGCTACTACTCTGGTCTCTCCGTCAAGTTCCTGTACTACCTTGTCGGTCCATCTACGCTGGACCGGTTCGGCAGCTTCCTGCAGTTAATAGACTCTGGGGCGGAGGGCTGTTTTATGGACGAAGCCTGGGCTCGGGAACATGACATTCCTCTCAGGCAGTTAGGGGAGCCCACGGCTATGTTCGCCTTGGATGGTAGTCCTCTCCCCAGGATTCAGCGTGAAACGCTACCTTTAACCCTCACTGTCTCTGGTAATCATAGTGAAACCATTTCATTTTTGATTTTTTTGTTCACCTTTTACACCTGTTGTTTTGGGCCATCCCTGGCTAGTGTGTCATAATCCTTCTATTAATTGGTCTAGTAATTCTATCCTCTCCTGGAACGTCTCTTGTCATGTTAAGTGTTTAGTGTCTGCTATTCCTCCTGTTTCTTCTGCCCCCTCTTCACAGGAGGAGCCTGGTGATTTGACAGGGGTGCCGGAGGAATATCATGATCTGCGCACGGTCTTCAGTCGGTCCAGGGCCACCTCCCTTCCTCCTCACCGGTCGTATGATTGTTGTATTGATCTCCTTCCGGGTACTACTCCCCCACGGGGTAGACTAGACTCTCTGTCGGCTACCGAACGTAAGGCTCTCGAAGATTATTTGTCTGTAGCTCTCGACACCGGTACCGTGGTCCCTTCCTCCTCTCCCGCCGAAGCGGGGTTTTTTGTTAAGGAAGAGGACGGGACCCTGCGCCCCTGCGTGGATTATCGAGGGCTGAATGACATAACGGTTAAGAATCGTTATCCGCTTCCCCTTATGTCTTCAGTTTTCGAGATTCTGCAGGGAGCCAGGTTCTTTACTAAGTTGGACCTTCGTAACACTTACCATCTCGTGCGCATCAGGGAGGGGGACGAGTGGAAAATGGCATCTATCACTCCGTTAGGGCATTTTGAATACCGGGTTCTGCCGTTCGGTCTCGCTAATGCTCCAGCTGTCTTTCAGGCATTAGTGAATGATGTACTGAGTGACATGCTGAACATCTTTGTTTTTGTTTACCTTGACGAGATCCTGATTTTTTCACCGTCACTCCAGATTCATGTTCAGCACGTTCGACGTGTCCTCCAGCGCCTTTTAGAGAATTGTCTTTATGTTAAGGATGAGAAGTGCGCTTTTCATGTCTCCTCCGTCACTTTTCTCGGTTCTGTTATTTCCGCTGAAGGCATTCAGATGGATCCCGCTAGGGTCCATGCTGTCAGCGATTGGCCCGTCCCTAAGTCACATGTCGAACTGCAGCGCTTTCTCGGTTTCGCGAATTTCAATCGGCGTTTCATTCGTAATTTCGGTCGAGTGGCAGCTCCTCTCACAGCCCTTACTTCTGTCAAGACGTGCTATAAGTGGTCCGTTTCCGCCCAGGGAGCTTTTGATCTCCTCAAGAAGCGTTTTACATCCGCTCCTATCCTTGTTACACCTGACGTCACTAAACAGTTCATTGTCGAGGTAGACGCGTCAGAGGTGGGCGTGGGAGCCATTCTGTCCCAGCGCTCCCATTCTGACGATAAGGTCCACCCTTGCGCGTATTTTTCTCATCGCCTGTCGCCGTCGGAACGTAACTATGATGTGGCTAACCGCGAACTGCTCGCCATCCGCTTAGCCCTAGGCGAATGGCGACAGTGGTTGGAGGGGGCGACCTTTCCTTTTGTCGTTTGGACTGACCATAAGAACCTTGAGTACATCCGTTCTGCCAAACGACTTAATGCGCGTCAGGCTCGTTGGGCGCTGTATTTCGCTAATTTCGAGTTCGTTATTTCTTATCGTCCGGGCTCAAGGAACACCAAGCCTGATGCTTTATCCCGTCTCTTCAGTTCTTCAGTAGCCTCCACCGACCCCGAGGGGAGATTCCCTGAGGGGCGTGTTATCGGGTTGACTGTCTGGGGAATTGAGAGGCAGGTTAAGCAAGCACTCACTCACACTCCTTCTCCGCGCGCTTGTCCTAGGAACCTTCTTTTCGTTCCCGTTCCTACTCGTCTGGCCGTTCTTCAGTGGGCTCACTCTGCCAAGTCATCCGGCCACCTCGGCGTTCGGGGTATGCTTGCTTCTTTTCGCCAGCGTTTTTGGTGGCCCACTCAGGAGCGTGATACGCGTCGTTTCGTGGCTGCTTGTTCGGACTGCGCGCAGACTAAGTCAGGTAACTCTCTTCCTGCTTCTGCTCCTGGCCTTGCTGTGTCTAAGTCTGTCCCCAGACACCGCATCTCTCCTGGTCCTGCTCCTGGCCTTGCTGTGTCTCAGTCTGTCCCCAGCCACCACATCTCTCCTGCCCTTGCTGTGTCTCAGTCTGTCCCCAGCCACCGCATCTCTCCTGGTCCTGCTCCTGCACTTGCTGTGTCTCAGGCAGTCCACAGCCACCGCCTCTTTCCTGTTCCTGGTCTTAGCCTTGCTGTGTCTCAGTCTGTCCCTAGTTGTTACTCTCCTGGCCTGTTTGGTCCTGATTGCTCAAACTCTTACAGTTCTCTACCCGTGTCTCATTTTTATAATAGTAATTGCACTAGATTCCCTCTTTTTATATGCCATTTAGCAGACGCTTTTATCCAAAGCGACTTACAGTCATGTGTGCATACATTCTACGTATGGGTGATCCCGGGAATCGAACCCACTACCCTGGCGTTACAAGCGCCATGCTCTACCAACTGAGCTACAGAAGGACCACCCCTCTTCATCGTTTCCCGTTACGGTCCTGAGGAGGGGAGTTGGGTTCCATCTCGGGACGTGCTGGACCGTTCGCTGATCGATGATTTCCTCCGTTGCCGCCAGGTTTCCTCCTCGAGTGCGCCAGGAGGCGCTCTGTGAGTGGGGGGGGGGTACTGTCATGTATTGTATTGTCATGTCTTGTCCCTGTGCTTTCTCTTCTCTTCGTTTCCCCCTGCTGGTCTTATTAGGTTTCTTTCTCTCTCTCTATTCCTCTCTCTCTCTATCGTTCCGTTCCTGCTCCCAGCTGTTCCTCATTCTCCTAACGACCTCGTTTACTCTTTCACACCTGTCCCCTATTTTGCCCTCTGATTAAGTCTCTATTTTTCTCTCTGTTTCTGCTTCTGTCCTTGTCGGATTCTTGTTTGCTGCTTGCTTTGCTTTTGTTCCGTCCAGTTGTATTCTGCCTCGTCATCAGATACTACGTGTGAGCAGGTGTCTCTATCCTCTACGGCCCGCGCCTACCCGAAGGGACCTGCAGTCTGTTGCCGCTAGCCCTGCAACTCTCCTCAACAACTAGAAGGGGGACTCTCCTGTTAAACTAGAGGATTTGTGTTTTCCCTGTTTGGACTTCCCCTGTATGATTGAGGATTTATGTTTTCCCTGTTTGGACATTAAAAGACTCTGTTTCCGTTATATCGCTTTTGGGTCCTCACTCACCTGCATAACAAAGTGTTCCCAATATAATGTGATTTGTACTGCATAGAAGTTAAAGACTCTTCACACACCACACTAAACCATTCCACTACCTTTTCAAGCTTTTTTAATTATATGAAAGCAAGCAATGCTTGATTGAGCGAGCTGTTTTGTCTTGTAGTAATGTAGTGCCAGCCTGTATTTAGTAAAACTTTTTTTTTTTAGCAAAACTTACTTGAGAAGAATATATATTTCATAACATCTCTTTTTGGTCAGTAGATGCCGAACATAACAGGTGGGAGTTTCTCCCATTCTTCTCAACAGATCCTCTCAAGCTCTGTCAGGTTGGATGAGGAGCATCGCTGCACAGCTATTTTCAGGTCTCTCCAGAAATGTTCAATCAGGTTCAAGTCCAGGCTCTGGCTGGGCCACTCAAGGACATTTGTCCCAAAGCCACTCCTGCGTTGTCTTGGCTGTGGGCTTAGGGTCATTGTCCTGCTGGAAAGTTAACCTTAGCCCCAGTCTAAGGTTCTGATCGCTCTGGAGCAGGATTTCATCTAGGATCTCTCTGTACTTTGCTCCACTCATCAAATCAAATCAAAACCAAAATCAAATCAAATGGTATTGGTCACATAAACGTGTTTAGCAGATGCTATTGCTGGTGTAGCGAAATACTTGTGTTTCTAGCTCCAACAGTGCAGTAATATCTAACAAGTAATATCTAACAATTTCACAACATATACCCACTACACACAAATCTTAGTAAAGGAATGGAATTAAGAATGTACAAATATATGGACGAGCAATGTCAGAGCGGTATAGACTAATAGTAATATAAAATACAGTATATACATATGAGATGAGTAATGCAAAATATGTAAAAAATTATTAAAGTGGCTAGTGATTTCAAGTCTATGTGTATAGGCAGCAGCCACTAATGTTCCTGTGATGGCTATTTAACAGTCTGATGGCCTTGGGATGCTGTTTTTCAGTATCTCGGTACCGGCTTTGATGCACCAGGAACTGACCTCGCCTTCTGGATGATAGCGGGGTGAAGTGGCAGTGGCTCGGGTGGTTGTTGTTTTGCTGTGGGTGTAACGGCGTTCGTCTGTTGAAAGAGAGTCGGACCAAAATGCGGCGTGGTGGTTACTCATGTTCTTTAATAAAATAAACGATACATGAAATAACTAAATATATACAAAAACAACAAACGAAACGCGAAAACCTATACAGCCTATCTTGTGACTACAAACACAGAGACAGGAACAATCACCCACAAAACACACAGTGAAACCCAGGCTACCTAAATATGGTTCCCAATCAGAGACAACGAGAATCACCTGACTCTGATTGAGAACCGCCTCAGGCAGCCATAGCCTATGCTAGACACCCCTACTCAGCCACAATCCCAAAGCCTACTAAAACCCCCATACGAACACAACAAAATAAACCCATGTCACACCCTGGCCTGACATAAATATATAAACGCAAAATACTAAGACCAGGGTATGACAGAACCCCCCCCAGCCGCATTTTGGTCCGACTCCCTTTCAACAGACGAACGCCGTTACAGTGGGGATCTTTTTCAGTGGCAGAGTCATACCGCCTGGTATGGCAACTGCACCGCCCGGAACCGCAGGGCTCTCCAGAAGGTGGTGCGGTCTGCCAAATACATCACCGGGAGAAAACTACCTGCCCTCCATGACACCTATAGCACCCGATGTCACAGGAAGGCCAACACCATGCTTCACCGTAGGGATGGTGCCAGGTTTCCTCCGGATGTGACGCTTGGCATTCAGGCCAAATAGTTCAATCTTGGTTTCATCAGACCAGAGAATATTATTTCTCATGGTCTGAGAGTCCTTTGGGTGACTTTTGGCAAACTCCAAGTGGGCTGTTATGTGCATTTTATTGTGGAGTGTCTTTCGTCTGGACACTCAACCATAAAGGTCTGATTGGTGGTGTGATGCAGAGATGGTTGTTCTTCTGGAAGGTTCTCCCATCTCCACAGAGGAATTCTGGAGCTCTGTCAGAGTAACCAAAAGGCTCTTAGTCTACTCCCTGACCAAGGTCCTTCTCCCCCAATTGCTCCGTTTGCTGGGTGGCCAGCTCTAGGAAGAGTCTTGGTGATTCCAAGCTTCTTCCATTTAAGAATGATGGAGGCCACTGTGTTCTTGGGGACCTTCAATGCTTCAGAAATGTTTTGGTAGCCTTCTCCAGGTAATTTGGTCTCGGAGCTCTATGGAAATTCCTTCGACCTCATGGCTTGGTTTTCGCTCTGACATGTACTGTCAACTGTGGGACCCTATATAGACAGGTGTGTGTGCCTTTCCAAATCATGTCCAATCAATTTAATTTTCCACAGGTGGACTCCAATTAAGTTGTAGAAACATCTCAAGAATGATCCATGGAAACAAGATGCACCTGAGCTCAATTTCGAGTCTCATAGCAAGGGTCTGATTACTTATGTAACTGTTTTCACTTTATCATTATGAGCTGATAAGGATAAGGCTGTAACATAACAACATGTGGAAAAAGTCAAAAATCATCTTAAGACTAAGTTCATCATTATAACTTTAGTAGGCACATCGTTAAATCTCAGAGCTGTTTCCCAAAACCATCGTTACTAAAGTTGCACTTGAAAACACTTGCTTTTTACCGACTGCCTCAGACCACTCATAAAACAGCTGTAGACGTCTGTAGATGGGTTTTTTGCCCTTGCGCATCACTTTATACACAGAAGATCTTTGCTAAATATGGAATCAAGATGTTTAACTGTCTGTGACCAACAATAACTTCAGAATGAAGTTGAATACAATACAAAGTTGGCAATGTCTTTGCAATTGTTATAAACAAGCAAAGGGTAAAAATATGCTTCAAATGAAAACCGAGATGACTGCATTAAAAGATAAATACAGTAGGCTACATAGGCCTATATATTTCAATCATATTGAAATCTATTTCATGTTCAATCAATTGACTTCTATTTTGCTAATTTTAGGCTACTGTCTTACATTTTTTGCTCAATTTAATGATGTGTAGATCTAATGTGCCGAATATTCAATTTAGTGCATAGCCCAAGCATTGAAATAAGCAGCCTCAATATTTGCAGCCATATGTGCCAATTTATTTCTAGGAGCTGATCCGTCATCAGTGTTCTAATGGTAAGGGAAAGACCTGAATTGAGAACGCGGATCTGAGAGTAGCGCTGGCTTTATTTCGATCCTGTCAGTATCTCTGATGACTCACTTAGAAGGACCTACGCCGACATCTTTGGGAATTTTTTGGGGGTGTTCACTCACTGCAACACACAGGCTATGTGCTAATTGCATGTGTATTGGCCAGGTTTAGATTCAAAATAGAGTACCATATTATGAGTATTAATACCCATAAAACCTAACAGTCTGTTACGCACGCCTCTATGAAGAGGGAACGCAACACCCTGCTACAACTACAGTGAAGTGAAAGAGGTATGGACTGTAGGCGTGAGTAAGGATGACAACAGGCAGTATTATGGGGAAAAGGGGCTGGACGGAACCAAAGCAAAGAAAGTAAATCTCAAAGCCCCCTCTCCTATCTTACCTGCCTAACCAATACTTACCTAATTTAGCACCACCTGGTGCCCTAACCAAAATACAGGGGGTGGTCCGCCCAGGTCTTACCTATTGTGCCTAGACAATGAATATACTACGGGTATATGTATGCCCGCGGGCCTCTTGCCTAAGCAATCCCTAGGTGCCTTCCCCTTCCACCCTGGGAACAAATGAAACAGGAGAACAAATCATTTCTCAAACAAACTAAGAAACAAAGGACATTAACCTGTTACTCCTACCCCCTAGTTTTTAGAACATTCTGTTAAAAATCGCGCAACATTTCAGCACCCTGCTGCTCATGCCAGGAATATAGTATATGCATATGATTAGTATGTGTGGATAGAAAACACTCAGATGTTTATAAAACTGGTTAAATCACGGCTGTGACTATAACAGAACGTGCGTTTCATCGAAAAGTGCAGGAAAATCTGATCACTGAAAAACTGAAAAATATATCCATGCTCGACTTGAACCCATTGATAAAGGTGAACCACATTTAATGGGGCTGAGGTTGCAATACCTACAGCTTCCACACGATGTCTAGAGTCTTGTCATTTGCCTACTATTTGTTTCTTGGTCAAACAGACGCAAGGCAGCGCAGTTCTTCCGGTCTCCGACCGGATATTTTGGTTGAGATTTACCCGGACATTATTTCCAGACGGAGAGCTAAAGAATATACATCGCCTCGTGATCAATTTGGTCGCTTATTAACGTGTACTAATACCTAAAGTTGCATTACAAAAGTATTTCGAAGTGTTTTGTGAAAGTTTGTCGACTTTTTTAATTAAAAAAAATGACGTTACGTTATAAGACGCTATTTTTTTCTGTTTATCACAGTCTTCATAGATCGATATCTAGGCTATATATGGACCGATTTAATCGAAAAAAAGACCCAATAGTGATTATGGGACATCTAGGAGTGCCAACAAAGAAGATGGTCAAAGGTAATGAATGTTTTATATTTTATTTGTGCGGTTTGTGTAGCGACGACTATGCTAATTATTTTGTTTACGTACCCTGCGGGTCTTTTGGGGTGTTACATGCTATCAGATAATAGTTTCTCATGCTTTCGCCGAAAAGCATTTTAAAAATCTGACTTGTTGCCTGGATTCACAACGAGTGTAGCTTTAATTCAATACCCTGCATGTGTATTTTAATGAACGTTTGAGTTTCAACTAGTACTATTAGCATTTAGCGTAGCGCATTTGCATTTCCAGATGTCTAGATGGGACGCCTGCGTGTCAGGTAGGAGCAAGAGGTTAAATAAGCTCTGAGCAACAAACTCACAGAACATACCAACTGCTACCAACAACTAACATAGTAAATTATCCACAGCCATCAGCCTCCTCTCTCAGCAATGATTCTCTATCACATTCAATCTCTCTGCAATGACCTCCCAGCAATGACTCTTTTCTGAACAGGACACTGGCTTTTATATAGCTTCAGAATGAATGTGTAACTGGAGACAGCTACGTCTTGACGAGGGGGCGGAGTCAGCTCTCCAATTATCCATGGAGTCGACCAATCAGCTGCTTGAGGTATTTCAGGAAGCCATTTCCTGAAATAAACACATGCAAATACACAAACTACCACACATAAACTGGGGAACGTACCACAGTCAAACAAGGAAATGTTCCAATTGTTTTTCCACCATTCATTTTTCCCATAGAGGAAGTTAGATACACTTAAAATAAGGGCTGTGTTTCATGTAGGCTTACCCTGGCGTGACATTTTAATAACCATGTAAATGTCTCTAGGACTGATTTTTTTTTAAACTTGGGGCAAAAAAGTGACTGAACACAGCTGGCCGCGACCGGGAGACCAATGGCCCAGCGTCATCCGGCTTAGGGGAGGGTTTGGCCGGCAGTGATGTCCTTGTCCCATCGTGCACTAGCAACTCCTGTGGCAGGCCGGGCGCAGTGCACACTGACGGTTGCCAGGTGTACAGTGTTTCCTCCGACACATTGGGGCAGCCGGGTTAAGTGGGCATTGTGTCAAGAAGCAGTGCGGCTTGGTTGCATTGTGTTTCGGAGGACACACAGCTCTCGACCTTCGCCTCTCCCGAGTCTGTATGGAAGTTGCAGCGACGAGACAAGACTGCAACTACCAATTGGATACCACGAAATTGGGGATAATAAGGTGTAAAATGTAAATATATATATATATATGTATATATATATACACCTTATTTTATCCTTGTGTTGTATGAACCACTTCACAAAATAACCTTCTTCCATCGGACATGACAATGACATTAATGCATGCCAGTAGCTAAACAGTTAACTAGCGAGATAACCAGCCAAACGACACTATCTAGTCTGTTGTATATCATTATTTTACCTGCAGCACAAATGTCTCTCTCTGTATTTTCTCTGGCAATGACCCACTGGCGCACACGCAGATGGTGCGCACATCATGACCTTTCCAAGATTGCTGACAAAAAAGTGCTATAACTGGGCAAATTATTATTAACTACCAATTATTCTCGCTTTGATAAAAAAAATGCATCTTTATTACTACATGATTGAAAGATTGCTTGTGCCTGTCAATGCAGGCCTACAATAATTATACTCAGATGCGCTCTGCAGAGATTGGGAGGACAGCGAGCAAAACATAGCATCCGAAGGACACTTTGATTAAATTCTGATCCTATTCTGATCAGAGTAGCCACATTTTTTGATATAGTGATTTTTGTGTGATTTTGTTTGACTTGTCCATTCAGACAACTTAAATCTGTAATCTGCTTGTCCAACAATTATTTTACTTGCACGCATTAATGTCTAGCCCTGTTTATCGTCCGACTAGTGATAGCTAGCTACAGCTGCTAGCCTGCTACTACCTAGCTGCTGCTGTTGCACAGCAACCAAGTTGCCGGTCTGGTTATAGAACTCTGAGATTCAGCTGAAAAATATGTTATCATTGTCAGAAATGCTACAGAAAGGTAGCATATGGTTGGTTCTTAATGGACAGAAATTGGCAAGTGTGAGAGCGATAAATTCTGAATGTAATAAAAAATGTTGCACCTACATTTTTTAAGTGCAATGGTCACTTTTTAGAATTTGAGCTAGGTAGGCACAGAAAATACTCTGAAAACTCAATTGCTAAAGACCCTTTTTTTTAATTAGGGCTGATGGCTCATGACCAGATGCGGGAGTGTGTTGTGTATCTCAAATCAATTTGATTGTGAATTTTCATAGAGATTGGTGTCATATTGGCTTAGATATGATGCTTCAACGAACGCCATATTGCCCCCACAATAATACACATTCCCATTTACTGTAACAATTAACATCAAATACAAATATTTTATAATATGAATCTATAATAATCATAGTGTAAAGGAGTCATCTTCCTGCAATAATGGCTTCTATCCTACAGTATATAATGCTAAAGTACATATATACTGTATATATCATTCCCTCCCTGCCCTTGTCCTCAGCTGAGCCTGACCCAGTACGATTTGTCACTCTCAAACCTGCAATTGTATCCAGGGCCCAATATAGGATGTAGAATGCTAGGGTGGGCTGCGTATGTGTCACACAACCAAGCTTCACACAAGGGTGTTGCCTGCTTTTAAACATCCTCCCCCATAACCTAACCGCCAGGCCCATGTTGTTTGCATGGAAACAGAGCGATTGTGCGCAGTTAGGCCAGCTAGCTAGATCCCCACCCTCTACTTGAGGCCAGATTGCTCCTCCCTCCCCTGCCTGATTTCGTTTCTCTCTCTCACCCCATCCCCTCTCCCCCACAGAACAGAATGAGCCAGGCCTACTGCCTGCACACCATGGCACCTAACACTCAACGCTCACCCCCATTCTCACTGCACAGGCGGCCCAGCAAAGAGGGGGGAGGAGGGCCCCGGCCTCCACCTCTGGCCCCCAGTCAGCCTACACGTCTGGTCTAGTTTAGCCTCCCACTTCTCCATTTCTGCATCTACTAGCTTTTTAGCTCTGATGCTGGACCCTCACGGAATTGGGACCTATACTGATTCTGGGTTTTAAAGCAGGATATAAATCATGTGAATGGGCAGTTCAAATAGTTATAAGAGACGGTGGCAGAAACATTATGTACAAAATAAGTTACAAGTAACACAGAGAAAAAAAGCGCATACAATAGCATAATTGGTTAGGAGACAGTAAAACAGCAGCCATTCTCTCTGGAGCCATCATTTCATGCATCCATACCCGTGTTCTGTTCCTTGTGAGCGGTAGCTCCAGCCTTTAGCTCAGCATGGATGTTGCCTCTAATCCATGTTTTTTTTTTGGATAGTCTTATAGTCACTGTGGGGACCACATCGTCTATGCAGTTATTGATGAAGCCTGTGACTGTTGTGATAAACTCTTCAATGCTATTGGATGAATCCCAGAACATATGCCAGTCTGTCCTAACAAAACAGTCTTGTAGCCTTGCATCTGCTTCATCCAACAACTTCCATATTGAGCGCATCAATGTACTGTTTGAGCTTTTGTATGTAAACAGGAAGCAGGAGAATAGAGTCATGGTCAGATTTGCCGAAAGGAGTGAGAGTTGTATGCGTTTCTGTGGGTAGAATAAAAGTGGTCTAGAGTTTTTAGCACCCCAAGTCTTGGTAGAAGTGACTGCAGGGGCAGTGTTGAGTAGCTTGGATGAATAAGGTGCCCAGAGTAAACTGCCTGCTACTCTGTCCCAGATGCTAATATATGCATATTATTAGTAGTATTGGATAGAAAACACTCTGAAATTTCTAAAACTGTTTGAATGATGTCTGTGAGTGTAACATGCAAATCCAACCAGGAAGTGGGAAATCTGAGGTTTGTAGTTTCATTTAACTTCTTGCGTCGAGCCATCCCCGATCCGGGATCGTGACTACAGCCTCAAGGCCATTACCATAACGCAACGTTAACTATTCATGAAAATCGCAAATGAAATTAAATAAATCTGCTAGCTCTCAAGCTTAGCCTTTTGTTAACAACACTGTCATCTCAGATTTTCAAAATATGCTTCTCAACCATAGCAAAACAAGCATTTGTGTAACAGTATTGATAGCTAGCGTTGCATTTAGCGTTAGCATTCAGCAGGCAACATTTTCACAAAAAACAGAAAAGCATTCAAATAAAATAATTTACCTTTGAAGAACTTTGGATGTTTTCAATGAGGAGACTCAGTTAGATAGCAAATGTTCAGTTTGTCCAAAAAGATTCTTTGTATAGGAGAAATCGCTCCGTTTGGTACATCACGTTTGGCTACCAAAAAAACCCGAAAACCATCAAAATGCCGAACAACAACAAAAAAATAACTCCATAATATCGACTGAAACATGGCAAACGTTGTTTAGAATCAATCCTCAAGGTGTTTTTCACATATCTCTCCGATGATATATCGTTCGTGGAAGTGTGTTTTCTCCTCTGAATCCCATGGGAAAATGCCTGCAGCTGAAGATTACGAACCAATTTAGACAAAGGACACCGGGCGGACACCTGGTAAATGTAGTCTCTTATGGCCAATCTTCCAATGATATGCCTACAAATATGTCACAATGATGCAGACATCTTGGGCAAATGGCAGAAAGCGTAGGCTCATTCAGGGCACATTCACAGCCATATAAGGAGACAATGGAAAACAGAGCCTCAAAAATTCTGCTCATTTCCTGTTTGAAGTTTCATCTTGGTTTCGCCTGTAGCATCAGTTCTGTGGCACTCACAGATAATATCTTTGCAGTTTTGGAAACGTCAGAGTGTTTTTTTCCAAAGCTGTCAATTATATGCATAGTCGAGCATCTTTTTGTGACAAAATATTGCGCTTAAAACGGGCACGTTTGTTTTATCCAATAATGAAATAGCGCCCCCATAGGTTCAAGAGGTTAAGTGATTGCCTATCCAATATGCTGTGTCTATGGGGCCAGATTGCACTTTCCAAGGCTTCCAGCAGATGTCAACAGTCTTTAGAAAGTTCACGCGTGCGTGCCGTTCCTTCTTTTCCCTCTGTAATGAATACGCTATTGTCCAGTTGGAATATTATTGAAGATGTATTATAAAAATACCCTAAGAATTGATTGTAAACATCGTTTGACATGTTTCTACAAACTGTAATGGAACTCTTTTTACTTATTGTCTCGATTTTTGCCTTTGGAATAGTGCCTTTGGAATAGTGAATTAAACATGCAAACAAAACAGAGGTATTTGGACATAAATATGGATGTAATTGAACAAAACAAACATTTCTTGTGGAAGTGGGAGTCCTGGGAGTGCATTCTGACGAAAATCAGCAAAGGTAAGTGAAGATGTATAGTGCTATTTATGACTTTTGTTGACTCCACAACTTGGCAGGTTGCTTGTATGGCTTGCTTTTGTGGCTGAACACTGTTCTCAGATTATTGAATATTGTGCTTTTGCCGTAAAGCTTTTTAAAAATCTGACACAGCGGTTGCATTAAGAACAAGTTTATCTTTAATTCTATGTAAAAACATGTATCTTTCATCAAAGTTTATGATGAGTATTTCTGTTATTTGATGTGGCTCTTTGCAATTTCCCCAGATGTTTAGGAGGCATTTCTGAACATGGCGCCAATGTAAGCTGAGGTTTTTGATAGAAATATGAACTTGATCGAACAAAACATACATGTATTGTGTAACATTGAGTCCTGGGAGTGTCATCTGATGAAGATCGTTAAATGTTAGTGATTAATTTGATCTATATTTCTGCTTTTTGTGACACTTCTCTTTGGTTGGAAATGGCTGAATGCTTTCTGTGACTAGTTGCTGACCTAACATAATGATATGTTCTGCTTTCGCCGAAAAGCCTTTTTGAAATCAGACACTGTGGTTGGATTAACGAGAAGTGTATCTTTAAAATTTTGTAATACTTGTATGGTTGAGGAATTTTAATTATGAGATTTCTGTTTATGAATTTGGCGCCCTGCACTTGCACTGGCTGTTGGCGATGTGGGACGCTAGCATCCCGGACGATCCCAGATAGGTTAAATTAGTGTTAAATACAAGTAATACCAAGCTCATGCTGTTCTCTAGGTTACAAAATGTTGACCCGAGGACCTACATATTTACGCTATAAATGGAGCCCAAATTGAGCATGTTTTTCAATTTAAGTACCTGGGTGTCTGGATTGATGACAAGATGTCCTCGTAACGCATATAAAAAAATCTGTCTAAAGCTCAGATCCAAGAATTTTTTTGTATTGAAATAAATCATGCCTTTCTCCCTGTATTGGATTTTGGTGATATTGTTTACATGCATGCGGCAACCTCTGTTTTAAAACCCTTAAAATCGTTTTATCACAGGAGACATCACTGTAGTCTGTATTCTTTTTAAATGTATTTACAAAGTAATCTTACAGAAACTCCCTCTATATGTAACATCATTACCTAACAAAAGAATCACAAGTTCCCAAACCCATTCACAGGAATGGATGACACAAGAGATCCCTCCAGTCTCCACTGCAGTTAGATGTGCTAGTGCCACTCTGGCAGTTGAAATGATTGATTGAGGACCTCTATGTAGTTGAATGTGATTGCTTTTATTAAATGTTTATTTTTGTTTATTGTGCTGAATTATATAGTTTTATACACATGTTAATCCGTCTTTATTGTAATGTGTACAGGGCTCTCTTGTAAAAAAATATTTTTCATCTCCATGTACTGTAACTTCCTATTTAAATAAAGGTTAAATTAAATTAAATTATCCCCATCCGAGAGGGGGATGAATGGAAGACAGCTTCCAGCACGGTGTCTGGTCACTACGAGTACTTGTTATGCCTTATGGATTAGCCAATGCTCTGTCAGCATTCAAGGAATTTGTTAACGAGGTGTTCCAGGACATGATCGGATGCCAGGTGGTCGTGTATATCGACAACATCCTGGTCTACTCGGTTACCTTGGATGATCACATCGCTCACATCTGAGTAGTCCTAGAACGCCTCCTGGCTAACCACCCTTTATGTCAAAGCGGAGAAGTGCCAATTCCATCAGGAAGCTGTCTCCTTTCTGGGTTACCAGATCGGCCCGCAAGGAGTGATGATGGATGGTATAAGAAGGTCGATGCTGTAAGGTAATGGCCAGGGGTTTGCCAACTTCTACCTCCATTTCATCAAGAACTTTGGCTCTATCACCTCTCCTCTCACCTCTCTCCTCAAAGGTTGTGGTGGAGTCCTGCAGCCAATGAAACCTTTTGCCTACTGAAGGGACATTTCACCTCCGCCCGTTTGCTCAAACACCCAAACACTCAAACAAACCCTGTCTGGGTTTGCCTCCCCCTTCCCCCCTCTTGGGTTGTGCCGTGGCGGAGGTCTTTGTGGGCTATACTCGGCATTGTCTCAGGATGGTAAGTTGGTGGTTGAAGATATCCCTCTAGTGGTGTGGGGGCTGTGCTTTTGCAAAGTGGGTGGGGTTATATCCTTCCTGTTTTAACCTGTCCGGGGGTATCATCGGGTGGGGCCACAGTGTCTCCCGACCCCTCCTGTCTCAGCCTCCAGTATTTATGCTGCAGTAGTTTATGTGTCGGGGGGCTAGGGTCAGTTTGTTATATCTGGAGTACGTCTCCTGTCTTATCTGGTGTAAGTCGCTCTGGATAAGAGCGTCTGCTAAATGACTTAAATGTAAATGTAAATGGTGTCCTGTGTGAATTTAAGTATGCTCCCTCTAATTCTCTCTTTCTCTCTTTCTTTCTCTCTCTCGGAGGACCTGAGCCCTAGGACCATGCCTCAGGACTACCTGGCATGATGACTCCTTGCTGTCCCCAGTCCACCTGGCTGGGCTGCTGCTCCTGTTTCAACTGTTCTGCCTGCGGCTATGGAATCCTGACCTGTTCACCGGACGTGCTACCTGTCCCAGACCTATTATTTGACCATGCTGGTCATTTATGAACATTTGAACATCTTGGCCATGTTCTGTTATAATCTCCACCCGGCACAGCCAGAAGAGGACTGGCCACCCCTCATAGCCTGGTTCCTCTCTAGGTTTCTTCCTAGGTTTTATCCCTTCTAGGGAGTTTCTCCTAGCCAACGTGCTTCAACACCTGCATTGCTTGCTATTTGGGGTTTTAGGCTGGGTTTCTGTACAGCACTTTGAGATATCAGCTGATGTACGAAGGGCTATATAAATACTTTTGATTTGATTTGTGAACGGTGGAACAGCTGAGTTGGAGTTGAAGTCCAAATCGAGATTAGTCACTGATCTGATGTCCAGAAGTGCTTGGTGGTCATATGTGATAATAGTATGAACTTTCTATACAAAAAAGTGAAGATAGCCACGATAAAAGTCCCTATATAGCAAAGTTTGGTTGAACTCGAAAGATGTTGCCCTTGTCCGTCGGCCTCATCATGCCCACAGTTGGGTCGGAAATTATTGACACCCTTGATAAAGATCAGCAAAAATTACTGTATAAAATAAATATTTCAAATACTGAGCTATATGGGATATTATATTATTTTATACTTATACAATTGCTCAGAGAAAGAGATTTTGTTTAACAAGTACATTTTCTATTCAAACCTCAGGTTTTCAATTAATTTCAAGTCTGGAGACTGAGATGGTCATTGCAAAATGTTGATTTTGTGGCAAATGAATAATTTCTTTGTGGATTTTGATGTGTGCTTGGGGTTATTGTCTTGCTACAAGATCCACTTGCAACTAAATTTCAGCCTCCTGGCAGAGGCAAAAATATTATTGTACTGTGTAAAGTTCATGATGCCGTGGTCCTTAAAACTTGTTCAGGATAGGGGGCGGTATTTCCCCTTTGGATGAATTGCGTGCCCATAGTAAACTGCATAAAAATCTGTCCTAAATTGCTAATATATGCATATTATTATTATTATTGGATATAAAACACTCTGAAGCTTCTAAAACCGTTTGAATTATGTCTGTGAGTATAACAGAACTCACAGGGCAGGCATTCTTCCAAACTAGTTTTGGGATCCTGAAAGTTGGGGCAACTTTAACGTCATCGCCCCCTCCCTTCCCAAACAGTTATGGATCTGGAAACACTTCCTATGTCTTCCACTAGATGTCCTCATTCAGTTGAACGTGGAATGCAGCATGTGCTGTGAACTTTGACCTAATGGGGTGAAAAACTGTAAGTGTCGCGAGGATTTTCATGTGCGTGAAGGCGCGCTTGGTGAAGAGTGCTTCCTTTGTTCCAATCAGCCTCAGACGAACACAGATGTCTCGGTTGGAATGGTATTCGATCTGTATGATTATAACATCCTAAAGATTGATTCTGCACTTAGTTTGACCAGTTTCGTCGACCTGTAATATGTAATTTGGAAGTTTTGATGCTGGACCAGAAGTAATTTTTTTGCCATTTGAGCTGAAAGTGGTAGCATATGCTACTACATGGCCACTAGAATTGAACATTATAAAACAAAACGATGTATTGGGTAAGTATGACTCCTTCCACTACATTCTGATCGAAGACCATCAAAGGTAAGGGAATATTTATGTTGTAATTTTGTATTTCTGTTGACTCCAACATAGCGGAGAAATATTGTTACGTCTGAGCGCCGTCTCAGATTATTGCATAGTAAACTAATTCCGTAACGTAAAAAAAATGTGACACAGCGGTTGCATTAAGAACCAGTGTATCTTTCTAACTATATGTAGTACATGTATCTTTAGTCAAAGTTTATGATGAGTATTTATGTTATCTGGTGTTATCTGGCGTAGCTTTCTATAATTTCTCCGGACATTTTGGAGAATTTTCTGAACATGGCGTCAATGTAAACCGAGATTTATGGATATAAAATGCATATTATTGAACAAAACATAAATGTACTCTGTAACATGTCATATTACTGTCATCTGATGAAGATTTTCAAAAGGTTAGTGAATGATTTTTCTTTTAATCCTGCTTCTGTCATTTTATCTTTTGTTGGACAAAATGGCTACGTTTTTTCTTTGTTTTGGTGGTGGTCTAACATAAATATATGCTGTGTTTTCGCCATAAAACATTTAAAAAATCTGACACAATGGGTAGATGAACAAGGTGTTTATCTTTCATTTGAGGTATTGGACTTGTTAATGTGTGGAGGTTAAATATTTCTAAGAATATTTTTGCATTCCCTGCTCCACCGTTTGAGTTGAACGGGGGGGTGTAGTTCCCGCTTGGGAACCATGGCGTCAACAGGTTTTAACAAGGTCTCCACGGCCAGTCGTTGCAAAATAGCCCCATTACATCAAAGGTCACTTGGATTGGAACCAGGACTTTGGTCAGATGACCATGCACACCAGTGATGGGGTTGGTGCTGAAATTAGATTGCATAATGAGCATAAATAATATTAGTTTAGACCCCTACATATGTAAATATATATATATATATATTTATTAATTACTTGTTACACAATCTCCTTCTCTGAGAAATTGTATTAGTATAAAATATAATTTCCCTTTTTTTAGCATACAATATAGCTCAGCATTTGAATGATATATTTTATACAGTCATGCTTGCTCATCTTTATCAGTGGTGTCAATAATTTCGGATCCAACTGTATCTTCTGCTTGGATAGTTCCATCTGTGCCACTGACTTTAATTCCAGTTTGTCTACAACTTATTAGTTGATATGTTGGATTCACGTCTCCATCTCAACCAAAAATCTAAGTTAAAGAATAGGACTAAATAAAAAAAATAAAAAAATAGTTTAATTTAAAGTGCATAAATAAAGTTAGCAAATGATATGTTGGATTCACAAATAATATGCTGGATTCACGTCTCCAACCAACCAAAAATAGAAGTAAAATAATTGTTTAAGCCAGAGGCACAGATGGAACTATTTTTAAAATTGTATTTATTTAACCTTTATTTAACTAGGCAAGTCAGTAAGAACAAATTATTATTTTACAATGACGGCCTACCCTGGTCAAACCAGCTCCTAACCCGGACGACGCTGGGCCAATTGTGCGCTGCCCTATGGAACTCCCGATCACGAACCAGGGTCGAACCAGGGTCTGTAGTGATGCCTCTAGCACTGAGATGCAGTGACCTTAGACCGCTGTGCCACTCGGGAGCCCATCATCACTATTAAAGCAGTTGATACATCACCTTTTAAATGTTGATATTTGGTTGAGTTGTCAACCAAACACAATTCAATATTACTTTTGTAACACAGTAACTAGCCCAAAGTTATCTTACAAACTAATGTAACATTCAACCATAAAATTAAGACAACATCCATGGCCACATTTTGTTGTTACTTTAACTATAAATGTGTCACGCCTACTTTCGCTCTGGCGCTCGTCATTGCCGGTCTACTAACCACCAGCCCTGGCAATCTTCATTACACACACCTGCTCCCCATTGTCATGACGTGACTATCATTCATCTGATGACTGTTATTTATTTGATCAAACAAATTATGTTTAATTGTTACTCGATTAAATTAATCATGTAACAATTAACTCATTACAAATTTGGGGCACCACGGGAAAATTTGATTAGAGTTACTAAAGTGCCTTGCAAAAGTATTCGGCCCCCTTGAACTTTGCGACCTTTTGCCACATTTCAGGCTTCAAACATAAAGATATAAAACTGTATTTTTTTGTGAAGAATCAACAACAAGTGGGACACAGCCATGAAGTGGAACGACATTTATTGGATATTTCAAACTTTTTTAACAAATCAAAAACTGAAAAATTGGGCGTGCAAAATTATTCAGCCCCCTTAAGTTAATACTTTGTAGCGCCACCTTTTGCTGCGATTACAGCTGTAAGTCGCTTGGGGTATGTCTCTATCAGTTTTGCACATCGAGAGACTGAAATTGTTTCCCATTCCTCCTTGCAAAACAGCTCGAGGTTGGATGGAGAGCATTTGTGAACAGCAGTTTTCAGTTCTTTCCACAGATTCTAGATTGGATTCAGGTCTGGACTTTGACTTGGCCATTCTAACACCTGGATATGTTTATTTTTGAACCATTCCCGCTCAGCCCAGTCAAAACTGTTCGCTGCTCTGGCCCCCCAATGGTGGAACAAACTCTCTCACGACGCCAGGACAGCGGAGTCAATCACCACCTTCCGGAGACACCTGAAACCCCACCTCTTTAAGGAATACCTAGGATAGGATAAGTAATCCTTCTCACCCCCCCTTTAAGATTTAGATGCACTATTGTAAAGTGACTGTTCCACTGGATGTCATAAGGTGAATGCACCAATTTGTAAGTCGCTCTGAATAAGAGCGTCTGCTAAATGACTTAAATGTAATGTAAATGTAAATTTTGCTTTATGTTTTGGATCATTGTCTTGTTGGAAGACAAATCTCCGTCCCAGTCTCAGGTCTTTTGCAGACTCCATCAGGTTTTCTTCCAGAATGGTGCTGTATTTGGCTCCATCCATCTTCCCATCCATCTTTCCATCTTTCCATCTTCCCTGTCCATGCTGAAGAAAAGCAGGCCCAAACCATGATGCTGCCACCACCATGTTTGACAGTGGGGATGGTGTATTCAGGGTGATGAGCTGTGTTGCTTTTACGCCAAACATAACGTTTTGCATTGTTGCCAAAAAGTTCAATTTTGGTTTCATCTGACCAGAGCACCTTCTTCCACATGTTTGGTGTGTCTCCCAGGTGGCTTGTGGCAAACTTTAAACAACACTTTTTATGGATATCTTTAAGAAATGGCTTTCTTCTTGCCACTCTTCCATAAAGGCCAGATTTGTGCAATATATGACTGATTGTTGTCCTATGGACAGAGTCTCCCACCTCAGCTGTAGATCTCTGCAGTTCATTCAGAGTGATCATGGGCCTCTTGGCTGCATCTCTGATCAGTCTTCTCCTTGTATGAGCTGAAAGTTTAGAGGGACGGCCAGGTCTTGGTAGATTTGCAGTGGTCTGATACTCCTTCCATTTCAATATTATCGCTTGCACAGTGCTCCTTGGGATGTTTAAAGCTTGGGAAATCTTTTTATATCCAAATCCGGCTTTAAACTTCTTCACAACAGTATCTCGGACCTGCCTGGTGTGTTCCTTGTTCTTCATGATGCTCTCTGCGCTTTTAACGGACCTCTGAGACTATCACAGTGCAGGTGCATTTATACGGAGACGTGATTACACACAGGTGGATTGTATTTATCATCATTAGTCATTTAGGTCAACTTTGGATCATTCAGAGATCCTCACTGAACTTCTGGAGAGAGTTTGCTGCACTGAAAGTAAAGGGGCTGAATCATTTTGCACGCCCAATTTTTCAGTTTTTGATTTGTTAAAAAAGTTTGAAATATCCAATAAATGTCGTTCCACTTCATGATTCTGTCCCACTTGTTGTTGATTCTTCACAAAAAAATACAGTTTTATATCTTTATGTTTGAAGCCTGAAATGTGGCAAAAGGTTGCAAAGTTCAAGGGGGCCGAATACTTTCGCAAGGCGCTGTATCTCCCTACTTAAAATCTAAAGATATACAGATATCTCTTAAATCTATAATAGTCCATTATTAATTATTAATTTATCAGTCTCATTCTGAACGTTGCATAATCCATGGATCCGCAAGAACCCTAGCTCTTTTGAATATTCAGAACTATACAAATTGATGTAATAATTTGTTTATTACAGTTTCTCAATTGCCAAAACACAATTTCTGAAACCCTGAAAACATTAAACACAAAACCTCATCTTCAAGCTGTCACGCCTTGGTCATTGTATTTTGTGTTTTTGTTATATGTTTGGGTAGGCCAGGGTGTGACATGGGTTTATATGTTGTTTTCATATTGGGGTTTGTATTATTTGGGATCGCGGCTGATTAGGGGTGTTGTATAGGCTTGGCTGCCTGAGGCGATTCTCAATCAGAGTCAGGTGATTCTCGTTGTCTCTGATTGGGAACTGTATTTAGGGAGCCATAGTTTTGCTTTGTATTTCGTGGGTGATTGTTCCTGTCTTTGTGTAGTGTTCACCAGATAGGCTGTAATAAGTTTCACGTTCTGTTTGTTGTTTTGTATTTATGAGTTATTTCATGTTACGCTCTTCATTTATTAAAGTCATGAGTAACCAACACGCTGCATTTCGGTCCGACTCTCCTTCAACAGACGAACACTGTTAATGAATCACCCACCACTCACGGACCGAGCAGTGTGTAAACTGGCAACGACAGCTTCAGCAGCGAAAGGAGGACGTTATGGACGGTAGAGGCATGGAGTATAAGACGTGGGAAGAAATCTGACAGGTGGGCGGCCGACCCAGAGAGAGTGCAGGCGCCCGCCTGGGATTCGCTGCAGCAATGCGAAGAGGGCTATAGGCGAATGGAGTCAATAAAAAAGAGAAGGCGGCGCAGAGCGAAAAAAATTTATTGGGGGGGGGCTCAGGGTATGGCTGAGCCAGGAGATAGACCTGAGCCAACTCTCCTTGTTTATCGTGAGGAGCCAAGGAGGAGACCAGAACCAGAGCCAGTGTTAGAGGTGAGCGAATCAGAGACTGTGAAGGAGTTAATGGGGAAAGTGGAGTGGAGAGTACTGAGGGAGTTGCTAGCTTGATGCTATAGATACAATATTCGTCCGACGGATCGTGTCGGGGATTTGATAGCACCTGAGTTAGCGCTCTATACTCAACCTGAGGTGCGTGTTAGTCGGCTGGTGAAGTTGGTGCCAGCCTCACGCACCAGGCCTCCTGTGCACATCCCTAGCCTTGCACGTCCTGTGCCCACACTGCTCTCAAGATCTCCTGTACGCTTTCACGGTCTAGCTCATCCTGTGCCACCTCCACACTCCAGTCCTCCGGTGGCAGCTCCCCGCACCAGGCTTCCTGTGCGTGTCCTCAATCCAGTACCATCAGTTCCAGCACCACGCACCAGGCCTTCAGTGCGCCTCGCCTGTTCAGCGCAGCCAGCGCTTTTCTCCTCTCCTGCGCTGCCGGAGTCTCCCGCCTGTTTAGCGCAGCCAGAGCCTTTCTCCTCTCCTGCGCTGCCGGAGTCTCCCGTCTGCCCAGCGCCGCCAGTGCCACCAGTCTGCCCAGCGCCGCCAGTGCTCCCAGTCTGCCCAGCGCCGCCAGTGCTCCCAGTCTCCCCAGCGCCGCCGGTGCCGCCAGTCTGCCCAGCGCTGCCAGTCTGTCAGGATCAGTTAGATCCACCAGTCAGCCAGGATCCACCAGTCTGCCAGGATCCACCAGAAGTGCCAGTCAGCCAGGATCTGCCAGTCTGCAGAGAGCTGTCAGCCTGCATGGAGCAGTCAGAGCTGTCAGTCTGCATGAAGCAGCCAGAGATGTCAGTCTGCATGAAGCAGCCAGAGCTATCAGTCTGCATGAAGCAGCCAGAGCTGTCAGTCTGTAAGAAGCAGCCAGAGCCGTCAGTCTGCATAGAGCAGCTAGATCCGCCAGTCAGCCATGATCTTCTAGATCTGCCAGACAACCAGTCTCTTCCAGATCTGCCAGACAACCAGTCTCTTCCAGATCTGCCAGACAACCAGTCTCTTCCAGATCTGCCAGACAACCAGTGTCTTCCAGATCTGCCAGACAACCAGTCTCTTCCAGATCTGCCAGTCAACCAGTCTCTTCCAGATCTGCCAGTCAACCAGAATCTTCCAGATCTGCTAGTCAACCTGAATCTTCCAGTTCCGCCAGCCAGCCAGGATTTACCGGAGCCTACTACCTGCCTGAGCTTCATCTCAGTACTGGGCTTCCTCTCAGTACTGGGCTTCCTCTCAGTACTGGGCTTCCTCTCAGTACTGGGCTTCCCCTCAGTCCCGGGCTGCCCCTCAGTCCCGGGCTGCTTCTGTCCCGAGCTGCCCCTCTGTCCTGAGATGCCCCTCTGTCCCGAGCTTCCCCTCTGTCCCGAGCTGCCCCTCTGTCCCGAGCTTCCCCTCTGTCCCGAGCTGCCCATCTGTCCCGAGCTGCCCCTCTGTCCCGAGCTGCCCCTCAGTCCCGAGATGCCCCTCAGTCACGAGCTGCTCCTCAGTTATGTGGGGATCTGGGTGAGGACTATTAGGCCATGGTCGGCGGAGAGGGTGGATTATCCCAGGACACGAAGGGGAGGAACAAGGACATTAATGGAGTGGGGTCCACGTCCCGAGCCGGAACCGCCACCATGGACAGACGCCCACCCGGACCCTTAAATGTAAATGTAAATGCTTTTGAGGTGCGTCCGGGAGTCCGCAACTTAGGGGGGGGGGGTTCTGTCACGCCTTGGTCATTGTATTTTGTGTTTTTGTTATATGTTTGGGTAGGCCAGGGTGTGACATGGGTTTATATGTCGTTTTCGTATTGGGGTTTGTATTATTTGGGATCATGGCTGATTAGGGGTGTTGTATAGGCTTGGCTGCCTGAGGCGATTCTCAATCAGAGTCAGGTGATTCTCGTTGTCTCTGATTGGGAACCGTATTTAGGGAGCCATAGTTTCGCTTTGTATTTCGTGGGTGATTGTTCCTGTCTTTGTGTAGTGTTCACCAGATAGGCTGTAATAAGTTTCACGTTCTGTTTGTTGTTTTGTATTTATGAGTTATTTCATGTTACGCTCTTCATTTATTAAAGTCATGAGTAACCAACACGCTGCATTTTGGTCCGACTCTCCTTCATCAGACAAATGCCGTTACACAAGCACTATTTACATAACCTCTGACTCCTCTTGCAAAATGAAACATTCGCCTCAAAACAGTTTTACCTGTGTTCAAAATCAAACACTGCTCTCAAGTCATAAACAAAGTGTTCAAAATGATATACACTCTCAAGCAGTCAGTAAACAATACACCGAAATATAGAAAACACATTGTTCAAAAAAAATATTCATATTTTTCCGTCATTGTCTTTTGATGAACGAAAACATGTTCTATCATAGTAGCTCAAAATTGATCAGAAATTATTACTCTGCTTTGCTCTTTGCAATTTTGTGTTTTGTTCTTCCTCCTCCTTGTACCCCTATTTTTACAGTACTGTACCCTGCATCTCACAAACTTGTCCTTTCTCTCTGTGATACTGTAATTCTTGTTCTTTGTTGATATGAACCTGCAACCAGTCAAAATCTATTGAGCAGTCAGTACGGTTAATAAATTAAATGCACAATGTTCAGGGCCATACAATTTGTCCATTGTACAGTATGCAGCCTACAATGCACTGTACTACAGTATCCATTCTCAGACTTTGTCTTCAACAACCTGTTTGCTCTCTGAACTGGCTTATATTGGTTGTGTCGCATCATTTGAAACAGGTCAAATACATTTTGAGTGGTTGTGTTCAATCAATTACATATGTCCTCTATTTGTATTTGATTGTTGCCACTTGTGTTTACCAGTATGGACGACATGTGCAGAGTGCAGAATGTGTTTTGAGAATGAGAATACGTTTAGAGTTTTGCTGAAAAGTCTTAGTGAGATCTGCAAATTGTGTTTTACTGTCATGTTTTGTCTTATATTGTCTTGTCATTTTGCTTTCCCTTCTGTTCGTTTTCCCCCTGCTGGTCTTATTAGGTTCGTTCCCTTTTTTCTCTCTCCCTCCCTCTCTCTCTTCTCTCTATCGTTCCGTTCCCGCTCCCAGCTGTTCCTATTCCCCTAATCAATCATCTAATCTTTTCACACCTGTTCCGTATCTTGCCCTCTGATTAGAGTCCCTATTTCTCCCCTTGTCTTCCGTTTCTGTCCTGTCGGATCCTTGTATATTGTTCACCGTGCTGTGTCTTTGTCTCGCCCTGTCGTGTCGTGTTTCCCTCAGATGCTGCTTGTGAGCAGGTGTCTGAGTCTGCTACGGTCGGTGCCTTCCCGAGGCAACCTACAGTTTATGGTCGAGTCTCCAGTCTGTCCTCGTCACTACGAGTGGAATTAGTTTTTTATGCTTTGTTTACCGCTCCGATTTGTCTAGGAGTATTGCATATTTCCTTTACTGGAATAAAGACTCTGTTTTCGCCAAGTCGCTTTTGGGTCCTCATTCACCTGCATAACAGAAGGATCCGACCAAAGAATGGACCCAGCGACTACAGACGCTCGTAACACTGCCGTCGAGATCCAAGGTGCCATGCTCGGCAGACACGAGCAGGAATTGTCTGCTGCTCGTCATGCCGTGGAGAACCTGGCCGCTCAGGTTTCCGACCTCTCTGGACAGTTCCAGAGTCTTCGTCTCGTGCCACCTGTTACTTCCTGGACTGCCGAGCCTCCGGAACCTAGGGTTAATAACCCACCTTGTTACTCAGGGCAGCCCACGGAGTGCCGCTCCTTTCTCACCCAGTGTGATATTGTGTTCTCTCTCCAACCCAACACATACTCTACAGAGAGAGCTCGGGTTGCTTACGTCATATCACTCCTTACTGGCCGGGCTCGAGAGTGGGGCACAGCTATCTGGGAGGCAAGGGCTGATTGTTCTAACAATTACCAGAACTTTAAAGAGGAGATGATTCGGGTTTTTGATCGTTCAGTTTTTGGTAGGGAGGCTTCTAGGGCCCTGGCTTCCCTATGTCAAGGTGATCGATCCATAACGGATTACTCTATAGAGTTTCGCACTCTTGCTGCCTCTAGTGACTGGAACGAGCCGGCGCTGCTCGCTCGTTTTCTGGAGGGACTCCACGCAGAGGTTAAAGATGAGATTCTCTCCCGGGAGGTTCCTTCCAGTGTGGACTCTTTGATTGCTCTCGCCATCCGCATAGAACGACGGGTAGATCTTCGTCACCGAGCTCGTGGAAGAGAGCTCGCGTTAACGGTGTTTCCCCGCTCCGCATCGCAACCATCTCCCTCCTCTGGCTCAGAGACTGAGCCCATGCAGCTGGGAGGTATTCGCATCTCGACTAAGGAGAGGGAACGGAGGATCACCAACCGCCTGTGCCTCTATTGTGGACTTGCTGGACATTTTGTCAATTCATGTCCAGTAAAAGCCAGAGCTCATCAGTAAGCGGAGGGCTACTGGTGAGCGCTACTACTCAGGTCTCTCCATCAAGATCCTGTACTACTATGTCGGTCCATCTACGCTGGACCGGTTCGGGTGCTACATGCAGTGCCTTGATAGACTCTGGGGCTGAGGGTTGTTTTATGGACGAAGCATGGGTTCGGAAACATGACATTCCTTCTCGACCATGGTCTCACATCGCCTTAGACTTCATTACCGGTCTGCCTTTGTCTGCGGGGAAGACTGTGATTCTTACGGTTGTCGATAGGTTCTCTAAGGCGGCACATTTCATTCCCCTCGCTAAGCTTCCTTCCGCTAAGGAGACGGCACAAATCATCATCGAGAATGTGTTCATAATTCATGGCCTCCCGTTAGACGCCGTTTCAGACAGAGGTCCGCAATTCACGTCACAGTTTTGGAGGGAGTTCTGTCGTTTGATTGGTGCGTCCGTCAGTCTCTCTTCCGGGTTTCATCCCCAGTCTAACGGTCAAGCAGAAAGGGCCAATCAGACGATTGGTCGCATACTACGCAGCCTTTCTTTTAGAAACCCTGCGTCTTGGGCAGAACAGCTCCCCTGGGCAGAATACGCTCACAACTCGCTTCCTTCGTCTGCTACCGGGTTATCTCCGTTTCAGAGTAGTCTTGTTATGCAGGTGAATGAGGACCCAAAAGCGACTTGGCGAAAACAGAGTTTTTAATCCAGTAAAGTAACTTTACAATCAAAAGGCATAATTCTACTCGTAATGACGAGAACAGACTGGAGACTTGATCAAGAACTGCAGGTTGCCTCGGGAAGGCACTTGAACGTAGCAGACTCAGACACCTGCTCACCACGCAGCATCTGAGGGAAACACGACACGACAGGGCGATACATAGACACAGCACGGTGAACAATAGACAAGGATCCGACAGGGCAGGAACGGAAAACAAGGAGAGAAATAGGGACTCTAATCAGGGAAAAGGATCGGGAACAGGTGTGGGAAGACTAAATGATTGATTAGGGGAATAGGAACAGCTGGGAGCAGGAACGGAACGATAGAGAGAAGAGAGAGCGAGAGAGTGAGAGAGGGAGGGGGAGAGAGAGGGAAAGAACCTAATAAGACCAGCAGAGGGAAACGAATAGAAGGGGAAGCACAGGGACAAGACATGATAATCAATGACAAAACATGACAAGTCTGGGTTACCAGCCTCCTCTGTTCTCATCCCAGCTTGCCGAGTCCAGCGTTCCCTCCGCTCAAGCGTTTGTCCAACGTTGTGAGCGCACCTGGAGGAGGGTGAGGTCTGCACTTTGCCGTTACAGGGCACAGACTGTGAGAGCCGCCAATAAACGTAGGATTAAGAGTCCTAGGTATTGTTGCGGCCAGAGAGTGTGGCTTTCCACTCGCAACCTTCCCCTTACGACAGCTTCTCGTAAGTTGACTCCGCGGTTCATTGGTCCGTTCCGTGTCTCCCAGGTCGTCAATCCTGTCGCTGTGCGACTGCTTCTTCCGCGACATCTTCGTCGCGTCCATCCTGTCTTCCATGTCTCCTGTGTCAAGCCCTTTCTTCGCACCCCCGTTCGTCTTCCCTCCCCCCCCCGTCCTTGTCGAGAGCGCACCTATTTACAAGGTACGTAGGATCATGGACATGCGTTCTCGGGGACGGGGTCACCAATACTTAGTGGATTGGGAGGGTTACGGTCCTGAGGAGAGGAGTTGGGTTCCGTCTCGGGACGTGCTGGACCGTTCGCTGATTGATGATTTCCTCCATTGCCGCCAGGATTCCTCCTCGAGTGCGCCAGGAGGCGCTCGGTGAGTGGGGGGGGTACTGTCATGTTTTGTCTTATATTGTCTTGTCATTTTGCTTTCCCTTCTGTTCGTTTTCCCCCTGCTGGTCTTATTAGGTTCGTTCCCTTTTTTCTCTCTCTCCCTCCCTCCCTCTCTCTCTTCTCTCTATCGTTCCGTTCCCGCTCCCAGCTGTTCCTATTCCCCTAATCAATCATCTAATCTTTTCACACCTGTTCCGTATCTTGCCCTCTGATTAGAGTCCCTATTTCTCCCCTTGTCTTCCGTTTCTGTCCTGTCGGATCCTTGTATATTATTCACCGTGCTGTGTCTTTGTCTCGCCCTGTCGTGTCGTGTTTCCCTCAGATGCTGCGTGTGAGCAGGTGTCTGAGTCTGCTACGGTCGGTGCCTTCCCGAGGCAACCTACAGTTTATGGTCGAGTCTCCAGTCTGTCCTCGTCACTACGAGTGGAATTAGTTTTTTATGCTTTGTTTACCGCTCCGATTTGTCTAGGAGTATTGCATATTTCCTTTACTGGAATAAAGACTCTGTTTTCGCCAAGTCGCTTTTGGGTCCTCATTCACCTGCATAACATTTACCATGTGAAATGGTTTAAGGTATTGACAACAGACTGCATAATTAGCTAAATGAGTCGAGGCAACTGAGAACTTTGTTCAGCCAATGGGTTTTAGTGTTTTAGCAATTGAGAAAAACTGTAAGTAACACAGAAATACCATACACACTTACATGAGATAAAAATCCCTAGTGGACTGACACGATATGACGGCTTGTTACACAATGGAAAGGGGGTGGGGAAAGAGAGAGGGAGAGACAAACAGAGTCAACTTATCGTACATACATTTGGAAACTACGCTCACAGTAACCAGAATACTTGGCACCCTGACCACCGCTTATTGGGATTAGAATTGCAGTATATATTTACGCATAGATGCCTTTCTGTGTCGTCTCTCTGTTGAAACCAATCGATCCATTTATGGGTAGTGGCTCAATGTTAGACTCTGGTTGTCCACCAGAGGTCACAATGACCTTCTTAGTTGTAGAGCTTCTCTGATCTTGGAGTGTTCGTTAGAATAGATACTTCAGACGTACCAACAGTTGTATCAGAGGGGATTGTCTTTCACCACCTTATGGGACTTTCAATCATGGCCGGATTTGTGATACAGCCTGGATTTGAACCAGAGACTGTAGTGACACCTCTTGCACTGAGATGCAGTGCCTTAGACCACTGCGCCACTCGGAGCAAATATAGGTTGTAATTTGATTGATCAATGTCTCAAACGAATATTACCCAATGGGGGTGCACACTCCCACCCACATTGAAGAGGTTCAAGTTCCTCAGTGTCCACATAACTGAGGACTTAACAAGAAGGCACGGGAATGCCTCTTCTCCCGCAGGAGCCTGAAATGATTTGGCATGGCCCCTTAGATCCTCAGGAACCGTCCGGAAGGCCCAACAGAGGGGTGTTGCAGATGGGGAAAAACTCCCAGCCATCCAGGACGTACAGGCCAGGCGGTGTCTGAAAAAGGCCTGAGAAATTCTCAAAGACTCCAGCCATCCGGGACATGGACTATTCTGCATGTTCCCGTCCGGTAAGTGGTACCGGTGCATCAAGGCTCAGACAATAGAAGTAAACTATTACTCCTGTTTACATGTATATATTAACATTATTATATTAGCATAAAAATGTATATATTCCTGCTACCAGTCACTTTTCAGCCCTGTTTACTTATACAGTATATCATACTCTGCAGATCCTCTCAAGGTCTGTTAGGTTGGATGGGGTGCATTGCTGCACAGCTATTTTCAAGTATCTCCAGAGATGTTCGATCGGGGTCAAGTCCGGAATCTGGCTGGGCCACTCAAGGACATTCAGAGACTTATCCGAAGCCACTCCTGCATTTTCTTGGCTGTGTTCTTAGGGTTGTTGGCCTGTTGGAAGGTGAACCTTTGCCCTAGTCTAAGGTCCTGAGCACTCTGGAGCAGTTTTCATCAAGGACCTCGCTGTAATTTGTTCCATTCATCTTTCCCTTGATCCTGACTAGTCTCCCAGTCCTGGCCACTGAAAAACATCCCCACAGCATGATGCTGCAGCCACCATGTATCACCATAGGGATGGTGCCAGGTTTCTTCCAGAAACGACGCTTGGCATTCACCCCAAAGAGTTCAACCTTGGTTTCATCACACCAGAGAATCTTGTTTCTCATGATCTGAGAGTCCTTTAGGTGCCTTTTGGCAATGTACACATCCTGGTAATCCGTCTGGCCCTGTGGCTTTGTGAATGTTGACTGGTTTAAAGGTCTTGCTCACATCGACTACATCGGCTACGGCGCGATCACATAGTCGTCCAGAACAGCTGGTGCTTTCATGCATTCTTCAGTGTTTCTTGCCTCAAAGCGAGCATAAAAGACATTTAGCTCGTCTGGTAGGCTCGCATCACTGGGCAGCTCCTGGCTGTGTTTTCCTCAGTCCGTAGTAGTTTTCAAGTAGTAGGATTCAATGTTTGTCCTGTATTGATGCTTTGCCTGTTTGATGGTTCGTCTGAGGGCATAGCGGGATTTCTTATAAGCGTCCGGATTAGTGTCCCGCTCCTTGATTAGCCGGCTGTCATGTGCCTTTTTCTGAGGAGTGGCTTCCGTCTGGCCACTCTAACATAAAGGCCTGATTGGTGGAGTGTTGCAGAAATTGTTGTTCTTGGGGACCTTCAATGCTGCATAAATGTTTTGGTACCCTTCCCCAGATCTGTGCCTCAACACAAAACTGTCTCAGAGCTCTACAGACAATTCCTTCAACCTCATGGCATGGTTTTTGCTCTGACATGCATTATCAACTGTGGGATCTTATATAGACAGCTGTGTGCCTTTCCAAATCATGTCCAATCACTACAATTTACCACAGGTGGACTCCAATCAAGTTGTAGAAACATCTCAAGGATGATCAATGGAAACAGGATACACCTGAGTTTTAATTTATACTTTTATTTGTATTCTATTTACTATTATTATTATTATTATTATTATCACTGCATTGTTAGGAAAGACCTCTCAAGGTAAGAGTTACACTGTACTATTTTACACCCTTTGTATGTGGCGAATAAACTTTGAAACTTGAAATGTTTAAACTTTAATGTTGAGAGATGGAATTGAATATGATTATGGTTCCTTTGCCATGGCTTCCCGATCATACATTACTAACAGATACCATTCAGGGATGTCAGAATATTGACAGGCTGAACACACACATGCTCACACATGCACACACGCATATAGATGCAGGCACCCATGCACATGTATGCATGCACACACACGAAACACGAGTACATACACGAACGGCCACACACACACACACACACACACACACACACACACACACACACACACACACACACACACACACACACACACACACACACACACACACACACACACACACACACACACACACACACACACACACACACACACACACACACAGAAGCACGGAAGCACGGAAGCATGCACACACAAACAGACACAAATATGGCACAAACACAAATGGCTACAAGGCTTCTACGTAGGCAGAGTTCTAGCTTAACAGTTGGGGATGGAACCTTTCGAAATATTGAGACATCTGCTGAGACTGAAAGCAGCAGAAGAGAAGACAGAGAGAGCACGCCACAGTGCACCTCTGTCACCAGTGGCCTGGCTGGAGACACGGTGAAGGAGGTGAAAATTAAACCATGCAGGCGATGTCTCTCACCTCCTCCTCTCCTGACCCCCCTGGAGGGTGAGCTGAGGGGGTGGGTTGGTTTAACAGATGACGGCCATCCCAGGGGCGAGGACATACACGCAGGGGCACGGACACACACACACAGGGGCCCACACAGACACGCAAAAAAGGTGTGTATACATACACGCTGGTAGAATGGAGATGATCGGCTGACTCCACACACACCTGCATACACACTTTCATATTTCAGTCGCCTCACCACGGAGTGGAGGGGCTCAGGTCTGGGCGCAACGGTAAGTCCTGTGGTTGGATGTAAAACCATTAGGATGAAAAAAGTTGGCTGGAGGGTGTTGTCTGTAACATTAGGCCCTGATGGATGTAAAACAATAGGTAAATAAATACACATGTTTAAGAACATAATAAAGAGGTGCATGTTGTTACCCATAGAAAGCAACCTACCAGTTAGTCAGGGGTCACTGATAGTAATTACAGAAAACACTGTGTGTGTGTGTGTGTGTGTGTGTGTGTGTGTGTGTGTGTGTGTGTGTGTGTGTGTGTGTGTGTGTGTGTGTGTGTGTGTGTGTGTGTGTGTGTGTGTGTGTGTGTGTGTGTGTGTGTCCGTGCCCCTGTGTGTGTGTTACTATGTTAGTAATGCTTTGAGAGGCAGGTAGGAGCAGCAGTGTGTCGGTCTCATCAGCTGATGAGATGTTTACAGGGTCTGTGTGTGTAGCCTGGAGGGAGCCCAATCAGAGTGTTCTGCGCTCTGCCAGGGTTAGTAATTGGACATCCCAATGCAACAAGGTTCATTACCTGCAAAATGATTTGCAATGCAGAATACACTGCTATAGATGTGTATTGGCATTTGTAGATACCCCCCTAACTAGAAATGATATGGACTGGATGCATAAACAACTTGGTTCAATATTAATGTTTTGGGGAGAGGGAAATTAACATGAAGTTAGTCCATAATGTGTGTTGGGTTCTTATTTCCAGGAATCTTAATATAATTCTCAAACACAACATACCATTATGTAAGTGTGTCATTGTGTGAGAGAGAGTGGGTGAGTTGAGTTTGGCATGTTAGTCTACTCTGTGCCTGCCCAGGCAGGATGGGCATCCGACAGGCAGCTAATAGGTACAACAGGATTTTCAGAATGAGCAGCTAGTTACAGTCATGTGAAAAACTAAGTACACTCCCTGGAAAGTTTGTACATATTTGGACATGTGGATATGTAATCTTCACTTCCGCCTGTCCGGCGCTGCTGCCGGAGTCTCCCGCCTGTCCGGCGCTGCTGCCGGAGTCTGAGGTGCCAGAGCCCCTCAGCCCAGAGGCGCCAGAGCCCAGAGGCGCCAGAGCCCCTCAGCCCAGATGCGCAGAGCCCCTCAGCCCAGAGGCGCCAGAGCTTCCGCCCCTCTGTCCCGAGCAGCCTCCCCTCTGTTCCGAGCAGCCGCCCCTCTGTCCCGAGCAGCCGCCCCTCTGTCCCGAGCAGCCGCCCCTCTGTCCCGAGCAGCCGCCCCTCTGTCCCGAGCAGCCGCCCCTCTGTCCCGAGCCGCCGCCCCTCTGTCCCGAGCTGCCCCTCTGTCCCGAGCTGCCCCTCAGTCCAGTGTCATTAAATAGGGTCGCCGTGGCTAGGAGGCCACAGAAGCGGACAAGGTGGGGGACTAAGACTACGGTGAAGTGGGGGCCACGTCCAGCACCAGAACCGCCACCGCGGACAGATGCCCACCCAGACCCTCCCCAATAGGTTCAGGTTTTCCGGCTGGAGTCCGCACCTTGGGGGGGGGGGCGTTACTGTCACACCCTGACCATAGTTTGCTTTGTATGTGTCTATGTTTTGGTTGGTCAGGGTGTGAGCTGAGTGGGCATTCTATGTTACATGTCTAGTTTGTCTAGTTCTATGTTTGGCTTGATATGGTTCTCAATCAGAGGCAGGTGTTCGTCATTGTCTCTGATTGGGAACCATATTTAGGTAGCCTGTTTGGTGTTGGGTTTTGTGGGTGATTGTCCTCGTTACTGTCTCTGTGTTACTTTGCACCAGTATTAGGCTGTTTCGGTTTAATGTTTTTGTATTTGATTTGTGTTTACTTTATTTCATTAAACATGGATCGCAATAGCCACGCCACATTTTGGTCTGACTCTCCTTCATATACAGAAAACCGTTACACACAGTCCCCGCAGCCGGACAACTTTCTCACGGTTTCTGGAAGAAAATGCTGTAGGAAAGCTTAACCAGTGTCGCTCATTCAGCCGACAGAAACTTTCAACCTGTTTTCCCAATTAAGCAGCGAGTCGGAGTCAGAAGCCGAGTCTTCTCTAGTCTCTACTCCTCCCATTATGGGGTCTGAGACGCCGAAGCTTCCCACCATTAGCTCTGACAAATTGAAAACTCTAGTAATTGGCGACTCCATTACCCGCAGTATTAGACTTAAAACGAATCATCCAGCGATCATACACTGTTTACCGGGGGCAGGGCTACCGACGTTAAGGCTAATCTGAAGATGGTTCTGGCTAAATCTAAAACTGGCGAGTGTAGAGAGTATAGAGATTTTGTTATCCACGTCGGCACCAACGATGTTAGGATGAAACAGTCAGAGATCACCAAGCGCAACATAGCTTCTGCGTGTAAATCAGCGAGAAAGATGTGTCGGCATCGAGTAATTGTCTCTGGCCCCCTCCCAGTTAGGAGGAGTGATGAGCTCTACAGCAGTCTCACAACTCAATCGCTGGTTGAAAACTGTTTTCTGCCCCTCCCAAAAGATAGAATTTGTAGAGAATTGGCCCTCTTTCTGGCAATCACCCACAAACAGGACCAAGCCTGACCTGCTGAAGAGTGACGGACTCCATCCTAGCTGGAGGGGTGCTCTCATCTTATCTACCAACATAGACAGGGCTCTAACTCCTCTAGCTCCACAATGAAATAGGGTGCAAGCCAGGCAGCAGGCTGTTAGCCAGCCTGCCAGCATAGTGGAGTCTGCCACTAGCACAGTCAGTGTAGTCAGCTCAGCTATCACCATTGAGACCGTGTCTGTGTCTCGACCTAAGTTGGGCAAAACTAAACATGGCGGTGTTCGCCTTAACAATCCCACTAGGATAAAGACCACCTCCATTCCTGTCATTATTGAAAGAGATCATGATACCTCACATCTCAAAATAGGGCTACTTAATGTTAGATCCCTTACTTCAGATCCCTTATAGTCAATTAACTAATCACTGATCATAATCTTGATGTGATTGACCTGACTGAAACATGGCGTAAAATTATTAAGCCTGATGAATTTACTGTGTTAAATGAGGCCTCACCTCCTGGCTACACTAGTGACCATATCCCCCGTACATCCCGCAAAGGCGGAGGTGTTGCTAACATTTACGATAGCAAATTTCAATTTACAAAAAAAAATGATGTTTTCGTCTTTTGAGCTTCTAGTCATGAAATCTATGCAGCCTACTCAATCACTTTTTATAGCTACTGTTTACAGGCCTCATGGGCCATATACAGCGTTCCTCATTGATTTCCCTGAATTCCTATTGGACCTTATAGTCATAGCAGATAATATTCTAATCTTTGGTGACTTTAATATTCACATGGAAAAGTCCACAGACCCACTCCAAAATGCTTTCGGAGCCATCATTGACACAGTCATACTCTGGACCTAGTTTTGTCCCATGGAATAAATGTTGTGGATCTTAATGTTTTTTCCTCATAATCCTGGACTATCGGACCACCATTTTATTACGTTTGCAATTTCAACAAATAATCTGGTCAGACCCCAACCAAGGAACATCAAAAGTTGTGCTATAAATTCACAGACAACACAAAGATTCCTTGATGTCCTTCCAGATTCCCTCTGTCTACCCATGGACGCCAGAGGACAAAAATCAGTTAACCACCTAACTGAGGAAGTCAATTTAACCTTGCGCAATACCCTAGATGCAGTTGCACCACTAAAAACATTTCTCATAAGAAACTAGCTCCCTGGTACACAGAAAATACCCGAGCTCTGAAGCAAGCTTCCAGAAAATTGGAACGGAAATGGCGCCACACCAAACTGGAAGTCTTCCGACTAGCTTGGAAAGACAGTACCGTGCAGTACCGAAGAGCCCTTACTGATCATCCTATTTTTCTAACTTAATTGAGGAAAATAAGAACAATCCGAAATTCCTTTTTGATACTGTCGTAAAGCTAACTAAAAAGCAGAATTCCCCAAGAGAGGATGACTTTCACTTTAGCAGTGATAAATTCATGAACTTCTTTGAGGAAAAGACTATGATTATTAGAAAGCAAATTACGGACTCCTTTAAATCTGCGTATTCCTTCAAAGCTCAGTTGTCCTGAGTCTGCACAACTCTGCCAGGACCTAGGATCAAGAGAGACGCTCAAGTGTTTTAGTACTATATCTCTTGACACAATGATGAAAATAATCATCGCCTCTAAACCTTCAAGCTGCATACTGGACCCTAATTCCAACTAAACTACTGAAAGAGCTGCTTCCTGTGCTTGGCCCTCCTATGTTGAACATAATAAACGGCTCTCTATCCACCGGATGTGTACCAAACTCACTAAAAGTGGCAGTAATAAAGCCTCTCTTGAAAAAGCCAAACCTTGACCCAGAAAATATTAAAAACTATCGGCCTATATCGAATCTTCCATTCCTCTCAAAAATTTTAGAAAAAGCTGTTGCGCAGCAACTCACTGCCTTCCTGAAGACAAACAATGTATACGAAATGCTTCAGTCTGGTTTTAGACCCCATCATAGCACTGAGACTGCACTTGTGAAGGTGGTAAATTACATTTTAATGGCATCGGACCGAGGCTCTGCATCTGTCCTCGTGCTCCTAGACCTTAGTGCTGCTTTTGATACCATCGATCACCACATTCTTTTGGAGAGAATGGAAACCCAAATTGGTCTACACGGACAACGTCTGGCCTGGTTTAGATCGTATCTGTCGGAAAGATATCAGTTTGTCTCTGTGAATGGTTTGTTCTCTGACAAATCAACTGTAAATTTCGGTGTTCCTCAAGGTTCTATTTTAGGACCACTATTGTTTTCACTATATATTTTACCTCTTGGGGATGTTATTCGAAAACATAATGTTAACTTTCACTGCTATGCGGATGACACACAGCTGTACATTTCAATGAAACATGGTGAAGCCCCAAAATTGCCCTTGCTAGAAGCATGTGTTTCAGACATAAGGAAGTGGATGGCTGCAAACGTTCTACTTTTAAACTCGGACAAAACAGAGATGCTTGTTCTAGGTCCCAAGAAACAAAGAGATCTTCTGTTGAATCTGACAATTAATCTTAATGGTTGTACATTCGTCTCAAGTAAAACTGTGAAGGACCTCAGCGTTACTCTGGGCCCTGATCTCTCTTTTGAAGAACATATCAAGACCATTTCAAGGACAGCTTTTTTCCATCTACGTAACATTGCAAAAATCAGAAACTTTCTGTCCAAAAATGATGCAGGAAAATTAATCCATGCTTTTGTCACTTCTAGGTTAGACTACTGCAATGCTCTACTTTCCGGCTACCCGGATAAAGCACTAAATAAACTTCAGTTCGTGCTAAATACGGCTGCTAGAATTCTGACTAGAACCAAAAAATGTGATCATATTATTCCAGTGCTAGCCTCCCTACACTGGCTTCCTGTCAAAGCAAGGGCTGCTTTCAAGGTTTTACTGCTAACCTACAAAGCATTACATGGGCTTGCTCCTACCTATCTCTCTGATTTGGTCCTGCCGTACATACCTACACGTACGCTACGGTCACAAGACACAGGCCTCCTAATTGTCCCTAGAATTTCTAAGCAAACAGCTGGAGGCTTTCTCCTATAGAGCTCAATTTTTATGGAACGGTCTGCCTACCCATGTCAGAGACGCAAACTCGGTCTCAAACTTTAAGTCTTTACTGAAGACTCATCTTTTCAGTGGGTCTTATGATTGAGTGTAGTCTGGCCCAGGAGTGGGAAGGTGAACGGAAAGGCTCTGGAGCAACGAACCGCCCTTGCTGTCTGTGCTTGGCCGGTTCCCCTCTTTCCACTGGGATTCTCTGCCTCTAACCCTATTACAGGGGCTGAGTCACTGGCTTACTGGGGCTCTCTCATGCCGTCCCTGGAAGGGGTGCGTCACCTGAGTGGGTTGATTCACTGATGTGGTCATCCTGTCCGGGTTGGCGCCCCCCCTTGGGTTGTGCCATGGCGGGGATCTTTGTGTGGGCTATACTCGGCCTTGTCTCAGGATGGTAAGTTGGTGGTTGAAGATATCCCTCCAGTGGTGTGGGGGCTGTGCTTTGGCAAAGTGGGTGGGGTTATATCCTTCCTGTTTGGCCCTGTCCGGGGGTGTCCTCGGATGGGGCCACAGTGTCTCCTGACCCCTCCTGTCTCAGCCTCCAGTATTTATGCTGCAGTAGTTTATGTGTCGGGGGGCTAGGGTCAGTTTTTTATATCTGGAGTACTTCTCCTGTCCTATTCGGTGTCCTGTGTGAATCTAAGTGTGCGTTCTCTAATTCTCTCCTTCTCTCTTTCTTTCTCTCTCTCGGAGGACCTGAGCCCTAGGACCATGCCCCAGGACTACCTGGCATGATGACTCCTTGCTGTCCCCAGTCCACCTGGCCGTGCTGCTGCTCCAGTTTCAACTGTTCTGCCTTATTATTATTCGACCATGCTGGTAATTTATGAACATTTGAACATCTTGGCCATGTTCTGTTATAATCTCCACTCGGCACAGCCAGAAGAGGACTGGCCACCCCACATAGCCTGGTTCCTCTCTAGGTTTCTTCCTAGGTTTTAGCCTTTCTAGGGAGTTTTTCCTAGCCACCGTGCTTCTACACCTGCATTGCTTGCTGTTTGGGGTTTTAGGCTGGGTTTCTGTACAGCACTTTGAGATATCAGCTGATGTACAAAGGACTATATAAATACATTTGATTTGATTTGCATTTCCATGTTTGGTTCAGCTTATTTTTTGACAGATGGCCTCACCTTTTCCTCAAGAATTATCTGGTACAATACTGAATTCATGGTTGACTCAATGATGGCATGCAGCAGCAAACCATAATGCCACCGCCTCCATGCTTTGCGGTTGGCATGAGGTTCTTCTGTTCAAAGGCAGTGTTTTTTTGGTTTTCGCCAAACATGGCATCTGGCATTGCAGCTAAACAACTCCACCTTTGACTGTCCAGAGCACATTGTTCCTGTAGTTTCGGTCTTTACCCAGGTGTTGTCTGGCAAACATTCATGTCTTGATATTATTTTCTGAGAGCAGAGGCTTCGTCCTTCCTGACCTCCAATGTAGGCCAGTTTGTGCAACATTGATTATGGCAAGTGAGGCATGTATATCCCTTGACGTTAGCCTGGGATTCTTAGAGACTTCTATGACATCTTTTGGTTAACTCTAGGGCTGAGTTTGGTAGGATGACCTGTCCTAGGTAAATTGCCAGTGGTCTGGAATTTTCTCCATTTGTAGATGACACGTTGAACAGTGGAATGATGTACTTCGAATTGCTTGGAAATGGATTTGTAACCCTCTCCCAGACTCATGGTCATCAATAGTCTTTCTTCTGAGGGACTTGGATAGGTCTTTTGATCTTGGCATGATGTGTTACCACACACCCATATGGTTACGACCAAACCAGACCAAGTTGCTAATCTTTATGGAAGGCTGGATCCTCCCAAGTTACTCTCTAATCATTTGCACCTGCTTTGTAGCACCATATTCAAATTATTGCCGTATTATGTGATGGTAAAGTTATGGGTCTACTCACTTTTCCACATAACGAAATTGCATTTTTGCTCATTTTAATTGCATAACATTTTCAACATTACATTTTTTTGTGTGATTTGTTCAATTGGGTTAATGAATTGGTTCAATGAATGTGGTTGGAATTCAGCTAAAATATCCATGTATCCAAATATGTAAAAAACGAAGACCACTTTCCAAGGGGAGTACTTACTTTTTCACATGACTGTAGTTCTATTTTAAGGGATGGAGGGTGGTGGTCAGTGAGAGAGCAGGAAGTTAGTAAAGAGGTCACCTGTTTCCTGGGGGTCCATGCTGAGGTCAGCACTGTGCCCTGGTTGGTCAGTTGGTTCCCAGGGCTGATGGGAAAAGAAGAAGGATGATGAGGAGATGGAAAGAGAAGTGGAAACTACTGGGCTCTCTCTGGCACCAGGTGAGAGTGTGTGTCCTGGCCCAACGTTTGTGTGTATATCAGTCACACTGTCACGCCCTGACCTTAGAGAGCCTTTTTATGTCTCTATTTGGTTTGGTCAGGGTGTGATTTGGGGTGGGCATTCTATGATTTGTTTTCTATGATTTTGTGTTTCTATGTTTTGGCCGGGTATGGTTCTCAATCAGGGACAGCTGTCTATCGTTGTCTCTGATTGGGAACCATACTTAGGTAGCCATTTTTTCCTCCTTTCGTTGTGGGTAGTTAACTTGGTTTTTTGGCACTAATGCCCTGTAAGCTTCATGGTTGTCTTTTCATTTGTTGTTTTTTTGGCGACATTTTGAAATAAGAAGGAAAATGTACGCTCACCACAGTGCACCTTCTTCCAGCAACGGCCGTGATGGAACTACTCACCACTAAAGGACCAAGAAGCGTGGTAAAGAGGACTCCTGGACACGGGAGGAGATCCTGGACGGAAAGGGACCCTGGACGCAGGCCGGGGAGTATTGCCGTCTGAGGGTGGAGAGGGAGGTAGCTAAGGTGGAGCGGCGGCAATATGAGGACGCAGGTCAGCGAAGCAGGCACGAGAGGCAGCCCCCAATTTCTTTGGGGGGGGGGCACATGGGGAGATTGGCGGAGTCAGAGTATAGACCTGAGCCAACTCCTCGTGCTTACCGTGGGGAGCATGTGACTGGTCAGGCACCGTGTTATGGGGTGATGCGCACGGTGTCCCGAGTGAGCATTCACAGGCCGGTGTGCTCTGTGCCAGCATCCCGCATTTGCCGGGTGGAAGTGAGCATCCAGCCAGAACGGGTTGTGCCAGCTCTGCGCTCGAGACCGCCAGTGTCCCTTCACGGCCCAGTGTATCCGATGCCCGCCCCACGCACCGCCAGTGATGATCCATGGCACGAAGCCTCCAGTGGTGATCCATGGCACAAAGCCTCCAGTGGTGATTCATGGCACGAAGCCTCCAATGATGATCCATGGCCTGAAGCCTCCAGTCATGATTCAGGGCACGAAGCCTCCAGTGATGATCCAGGGCACGAAGCCTCCAGTGAGGAGTCATGGCACGAAGCCTCCAACGACGGCCTCCAGTCTGGAGCCTCCAGAATGTATGCTCTCCACGCTGCACCTTGGTCTTCTTCCAGCAACGGCCGTGACACACACACTCTCACATACACACCCTTATCAGCCTGGCCCTGCTTGATCTCATTTTCATGCGCTACGGTATCCATCTGCAATCCACTAAAATTTCTGGTCAACACCCCAAAGATAACACACTTACACCACACTACCCCCTCTTGGAAATGTTCTGAAATAATATGAATGATGAGAATGCTGAATAAACTCCCTACCTGAAATTTGTACAATGGGATATACAGAGTAGGCTAGTTAGATCAAAGTATTGCCTAAGTCATGGTCAAAACTGGCACAGTCCATTTTAGTCTATTTTTTCCTTGATGTGTTAAGATGGGTAGCTGAATTACTGGACAAAACTGCAATCAACACCAATATAGATGTGAAAATAAATTTGAGGTTGGGTGCATTTTTGACCCTGTATTGCATTTTGCTCATCAACAAGGACATCTGCAAACAGGGTGTTATTAAAGGCCACAAATTAGGCCTCTTCCTCTCACAGAAACCATTACTGAAACAAAACGTTAACAAATTACTGCAATAGGCTTTCCCAAATGTCTGATGTTTTCAAAAGCATCCTCTACTGTGCTTTTCTGAGTGGTAGGTATCACTGATGAACAGGGCTTTGAACTTCTGAATGTAGGCCTCTGACATTTCCGCTTTTTGTTTCGAAGAGACAATCTAGATACACCTTCACGGACACCTTGAATGCTTTATGTTTTGCTTTTTTGTTTGTTGATGACCACTCATCATTGTCAATTTAGAATTCATCTTTGGCTTTGCAAATGGCTGTTTTTGTTTGTACATTACTAAGGTTACACCACAAAGTCAACTTTACTTTGGCCCGTCAACACACTACTACTCTCTCAAACCTATCTAAAGAGGTCATCTTACACACACTGGCTCCTGATCTTTGTCATGTCTGTCTCACTCGCTCATACTGAGAAACAAAGTGCAGTGGCCAAGCTGAGGGTGGAGAGACGACAACTGCAACAATGACTCAAAATCCCCTGTGTTTTTTTATTGATTTATCTACAAATATGACACACATTCTGAAACTCAGGCTGAGAATTTTGCCATTACATAAACTTCTTTCACATAGGATATGTTGCCCTTAAAAACAATTGGTAAATGTTGATATAATCCCTGTTCAAACAGTGCCATCTTTACCTCTATCTTGTCGGAATTGAGAGTCATAGTAATGACGTCTTTTTGTAGGTACTAACTCCAAAATGGCTCATTGGCCAAAGCCTATTGGGAAATTAATGTTTTTTGTAGGGTTTTTGGATAAACTTTGGAGATATTAAACGTTTTGTTCTATGAGTTAATCTTCATAAGCTAATGTCACTTTTTGTGAATTCTGAAGCATTTTCTTGAAGGTCTATGTCCCTAGCAGTGTAGCAAGGGCAGCATTCTCTGTGTTATCACTCTTTCTTTCATCCAACATGCTAAAGCTTGATTCTGAACATAGTTTGACAAGTTTAGTCGACATATATTATGTAATTTTGACGTTTTGGTGCGCATCCACTTGACTTTTGGCTGCATTTCAACCGAAATATGTCGTGTTTGAAAACCGAAAGACACAGACTTCAAAACTAAACGCTGTTTTTGGTAAGTATAATTCCTTCCAGGTCTTCTGATGGAAGAACATCAAAGGTAAGGGAATATTTATGTGGTAAATTTGGGTTTCTGTGGACTCCAAGATAGAGGAGCCATAATGCTAATTTCTGAGCGCCGACTCATATTATAGCCTAGTGAACGAATTCTGTAACGTTAAAAATAAATGTAACACAGCGATTGCATTTAGAAGAAGTGTATCTTTCTATATATATGTAGAACATGCCTATTTAGTCAAAGTTTATGATATGTATTGCTTGTTAGCTGACGTTATCTGCCGGAGCTATCGTCATTTCTCAGGACATTTGAGTAGCATTTTTTGAACAATGCGTCATTGTAAACAGAGATTTATGGATATATATAGCATATCATTGAAAAAAACAAATGTACTGTGTAACATGTTATATTACTGTCATCTGATGAAGATTTCAAAAGGTTAGTGAATTATTTTTCTTTTAATCCTGCGTTTGTTGATTGCATATTTTGTTCAACTTGGCTATGCAAATTAGCTGTGTATTCGGTGGTGGTTTGACATAAATACGTGCTATGTTTTCGCCGTAAAAAAAACAACATTAGAAATCTGACTCGCTGGGTAGATAAACAAGGTGTTTACATTAGATAAACAAGGCGCCACATTCCAGCTGAACATGGGAGGGGGAGTTCCCAAATGGGAACGCCGAACCCCAACAGGTTTTAATCATATATCATTGGAAAGCTGAGATTCACAGCAATCCATTGTTCAGGTCAACATAACTTTGACTTTAATAACTTTAAAAAGGAAACCATGATACATTTTACACCACCATAGACCCTGTGCCCAAGAACACTAAGGCAACCTGCCTAAATGACTACCGACCCGTAGCACTCACATCTGTAGCCATGACATGCTTTCAACACCATTATGCCTCCAGGTGGTAAGATTAGGCAACACACGTCCGCCACGCTGATCTTCAACACGAGCTCCCCTCAGGGATGTGTGCTCAGTACCCTCCTGTACTCCCGGTTTACTCTTGACTGCATGGTCAGGTATGACTCCGACACCATTATTATGTTTGCCGATGACACAAGAGTGGTAGGCCTAATTACCGACAACGACAAGATAGCCTATAGGGAGGAGGTCAGAGACTTGTCCGTGTGGTGCCAGGACAACAACGTCTCCCTCAACGTGATCAAGACAAAGGAGATGATTGTGGACTACAGGAAAAGGAGGACCGAGCACTTCCCCATTCTCATCAGTGGAGCAGGTTGAGAGCTTCAAGTTCCTTGGTGTCCACATCACCACCAAACTAACAGGGTCCAAATACACCAAGACAGTCTTGAAGAGGGCACGACAAAAACCTGTTCCCCCTCAGGAGACTGAAAAGATTTGGCATGGGTCCTCAGATCTTCAAAAGGTTCTACAGATTCACCATCGAGAGCATCCTGAATGATTGCATCACTGCCTGCTATGGCAACTGCTCGACCTCCGACTACAAGGCACTACAGAAGGTAGTGCATATGGCCCAGTACATCATCCTACAGGATTTCAATGTTTTGTTTTCTCCTATAGCATTTCTGTAATTTTTTTATTTAGGAATTATATCGATACTTGCATGAAAGATGCACTATGTAAAATCTAATTGTTCTTTCAATTTCAGTTTATGCGACAAAACAAGAAAGTGTAAATGGTCTTGTCACCCAACAAGTTTCAGAGTCCATTATTAAATTCTAAAGGAGTTATCCTCCTAATGTGGCTATACACTTTACCCACCAAACCTCTTAGACATGAAGGTGGACAGTGGACACATGGAACTGTACTGGTGGTCATAATGCAAATGGATTGCAGCCTTGAATCATTTCTATATTGTGGTGGTGAATAAACCAGAAATGAATATGGAACTGTTGTTTCTGACCAATAAATGTCGTCTTGTTCTTGAACAAATTACAACAAAATACAATTTAATGTGTTCAATTAAGATTTATTTTTAAATAATTTGATTCTGACTTATCAAAAACCTATAGAATCCAATTGGATTACTTTTAATTTCCCTTATGCAAAAAGTAGCCCGTTAGGATTCCAATAGGATTCTGATAAAGGTGACACAACATCCTATAGGATTGTGAGAATATAGGATTTTATAGTTTTTTTTACTAGGAATGTTGTAGTGTCAGCTCTGGTTTGTGTCCCAGTTCCGTATGAGGGGTTATGTGTGCAGTGTGAGAAATCTAACCCAACATCCTCACTTCTATTTATCTTAAAGCTAACATAATGTCACGGGTGGGTCTATGTGGAGGTTGAAGTTATTCTAAAGCTCATAGTTCTGGCCAAAACAAACCGTGGGTGTATACTTTTTGGGGGGTTGAATTGCACAGGTAGTGGAACAATATAATATAATTTTCCTTCTCTTATCTAGCACACAAAATTAGGTACATTATTTAAAAGCTAAAAAAAGATCATTTCAAATCTAATTCATTTAAAACGTTTTCAAAAATGTACAATGCGTACATTCACTTCACATAATATGTATTGGTGTGAGTAAAGTCTTCTGCCTCTTCAGTAAGTGGACCCAGTATGCCCTGTTATGCCCCCTGTTATGCCTATGGGCAGGAGTAAATGCCCTAGGAGATGGACTGATTGAAGTGTCATTTATGGCTTTTATTTATACAGTATATTGTATCCTGTAACTATAGATATGCCTACCGTAGATACAGTAAAATTAAACTCATTGTTGACTATTTTTCAAGTAACAGTCTCATAACTCTGAAATTGCCAATTAAGGATGTAGACTACAGAAACCTATACTTTCTTTAATGAACCTAATTGCCTGAAGCCCAGGTGTGGGGAGGGGGGGGGAGTTGGTGAGTTCCACTAGTTGCAGCAAGTTGTTCCACGCAAAGTAACACCACAATGTACAATCTGTACAATAAGTTTATGAGACTCAACAGGTTCACATGGGTTCATCAGGCAGGGAGAGTTTTGCATACAATTTAAAGAGTTCCTATCGATCGAGATGGAGCCGCCGGTCGGTTGATGGAGACACGCACGCACACACACACACACACACACACACACACACACACACACACACACACACACACACACACACACACACACACACACACACACACACACACACACACACACACACACACACACACACACACACACACACACACACACACACACACACACACACACACCGCACAATCAGGGCCCTGAGCTTTGTCAGGTCAGGATCCCTCCCACTCCTTATTTCCCATCCTGCCTAGCATGCTGTCATCAGAGATATGAGTGCTGAGCTACAGGCTAGTGGGCGGTACTTCTAAGGTGAGGCAGGGGGTTATATCGTTATCTTCATCATTATCTAGATGTGATTGGTTTCCACTGGAACAAAATGATCTGCTAATTTTGTTATTTCTAACCCACCTGTGTCTATCTGTCTGTCTCATGGGGGGATAGGGGTCTTTCCCCAAATAAGGTTAAAGCAAACTTGTCTAACTACAAGCTCAATTGCATCTGATGGCTAACTGACTCTGAAGGTAGGTGGGCGGTTAGTAACTGAGAATGACATTTTCTCTCTGAAGGATGAAAGATTTGAAAGACTGGGGTAGCATAATCTTAGCTGATGTCAACCGTTGGCATGATCTGGATTCTGTGAGTCAGTTTTATGTTCTTGTTGATAATCTTGATTAAATCACAATTTCCATGTAAATGCTGTAGTTTCTAAGTATTCACACAGTTATTTCAGGAAAAATAACTGTGCGAGGATGTGTAACCAATAAAGAAGGTGTATGATAAGAGGAAAGAGGAGTGATTCTAGTTGGTTGGCAGGATGCCTGTCCGACCAACATACAGTATGTTGGTCTATCTATCTAACACTGGTGCAGCCTGCTCGCTTAGACACAAAGGTGCTGTCTAGAACCTAAAAAGGAACTGTGGCTTTCCCCATAGGAGAACCCTTTTTGGTTCCAGATAGAACCCTTTCGGGATCCACGCAGAACCCTTTTTGGGAGGGAGGGGGGGGGGAGAACAGTGGAATAACCTTCCATACTGAGCAAAAATATTAAAGCTACATGCATCAATTTCAAAGATTTTACTGAGTTACAGTTATAATAAGGAAATCACACATTTTTAAAAATAATAAAAATGAATTACTGGGAGTACAGATATGCATCTGTTGGTCATATATACCTTATTAAAGAAAGGTAAGGGTGTGGATCAGAAAACCAGTCAGTATCGGGTGTGAACATTTTACTTACGCAGTGCAACACATCTCCTTCACGTAGAGTTGATCAGGCTGTTGATTGTGGCCTGTGGAATGTTGTCCCACTCCTCTTCAATGGCTGCGCGAGAACTGGAACACGCTGTGTACACCTTTATCCAGAGCATCCCAAACATGCGCAATGGGTGTCTGGTGAGTATGCAGGCCATGGATGAACTGGGATATTTCCGGCTCCCAGAAATTGTGTACAGATCCTTGTAACATAGGGCCGTGCATTATCATGCTGAAACATGAGGTGATGGTGGCGGATGAATGGCATGACAATGGGCCTCAGGATCCATAGCTTATGCCTGCCCATACCATAACCCCACCGCCAGCATGGGACACTCTGTTCACAACATTCACATCAGCAAACCACTCTCCCACACAACACCATACACGTGGTCTGCAGTTGTGAGGCCGGTTGGATGTACTGACAAATTTGCTAAAACAACGTTGGAGGCGGCTTATGGTAGTGAAAAGAACATTCAATTCTCTGGCAACAGCTCTGGTGGCCTTTCCTGCCGTCAGAATGCCAATTGCATGTTCCCTCAAAACTCAAGACATCTGTGGCATTATGTTGAGTGACAAAACTGAACATTTTAGAGTTGCCTTTTATTGTCCCCAGCACAAGGTGCACCTGTGTAATGATCATGCTGTTTAAATCAACATATTGACATGCCACACCTGTCAGGTGGATGGATTATATTGGCAAAGGAGAAATGATCACTAACAGGGATGTTAACAAATTTGTGCACAGAATATCGGCAGAATTTTGTGAGCATGGAACATTTCTGAGATCTTTTACTTCAGCTCATTAAAACATGGGACCAACACTTTCCAATATAAGCGTATAGCAATTTATTGTGATCCAGAATTATGATTCTACGTTGTACATTTTTATTTTCATAACATATGGCACTTTCTACACTGTGACGGCTAATGTCATGAGTAAGTTGTTGAAAGATCCCTACTGCAAGAGGGAAAGAATGAAAATACAGCTGCAAAGAGGAAGTCATGGAGAGCCTGAAAGTAAGAAAACCTGGTGGGGGGGATGCTACATTGAGAGCAGCTGTATAGAGGACATGGTGGGTGGTAGAGGTGGAGCCCGTGGGTGAGCTCTACTCTGCTCTGGGCTTGACTGTCATTCGTCTATTATGAACTCATAAATATTTCCCAGTGTGTCTTGCCTTTTGAGTGAATTGTAGTTACCACCCATGACTGCAATGGTTTTCAGTACTGTAGCCTTTACCAAGTGAGTGTCTTAATGAATATGTCATCTTTAAAATTAAGCTCCTTATGACAATACACTGCATATATCATAAGGACTTTGAAGGTGTAGTTACACACAAACACATTTGTCTGAAACTCCTGGTTTACTGGCCATATCAAGCCTGCAATTCACATTATGCTGTCTTTTAAAGTCATGTGAAATTCCTATTGGAATCCAAAGTGAGCACATCCTGTAAATGATGGTACCAGAGGGGATGGCTGCCGTCTTATCGGCTCTTAACCAACCATGCTATTTTGTTTGTTTTTTGCATTGTTCATAACTTGTTTTGTACATAATGTTGCTGCTACTGTCTCTTATGACCCAAAAAGAGATTCTGGACATCGGAACTGCGATTACTCACCTTGTATTAGATGAAGATTTTTTCTTCAATGAGTCGGATGGGAGGGATTTTACTAGAGATACCCGACCAGGCCCAGATCCCCGTCATTCGCTGGAGAAGGAAACTGAGATTTCATGGAAAAAGATCAGGGTGCCTTGTGAGGATCAGGCGACGAGTGACTAATCTGCCATTGCCTTCCATCCTGCTAGCTAACGTTCAATCGCTGGAAAATAAATGGGAAGAACAGAAAGCACATATATCCTACCAAAGGGCCTCACCCATTACAACTAGCATGTCCAGAGATACAACCTCTCTTATCATCACCCAGTGCCTGGGCTTACCTCCGCTGTACCCGCACTCCACCATACCCCTGTCTGCGTATTATGCCCTGAATATATTCTACCATGCCCAGAAATCTGCTCCTTTTATTCTTTGTCCCCAACGCTCTAGGCGACCAGTTTTGATAGCCTTTAGCCGCACCCTCATGCTACTCCTCCTCTGTTCCACGGGTGATGTGGAGGTAACCCAGGCCCTGCATGTCCCCAGGCATTGTTGACTTCTGTGATCGAAAAAGCCTTGGTTTCATGCATGTCAACATCCGAAGCCTCCTCCCTAAGTTTGTTTTACTCACTGCTTTAGCACACTCTGCCAACCCTGATGTCCTTGCCATGTCTGAATCCTGGCTTAGGAAGGCCACAAAAAATTCGGAGATTTCCATACCCAACTATAACATTTTGCGCCCTGGACACCATTTGTGAATTGATCGCCCCCCCATCTAGCTTCAGAGTTTGTTCTGTTAGGTGACCTAAACTGGGATATGCTTAACACCCCGGCAGTACTACAATCTAAGCTAGATGCAGTCAATTTCACACAAATCATCAAGGAACCCACCTGGTACAACCCTAAATCTGTAAACAAGGGCATCCTCATAGACATTATCCTGAACAACTGGCCCTCCAAATACACCTCCGCTGTCTTCAACCAGGATCTCAGCGATCACTGCCTCACCTGCCCACTGCACTGAGGCTAGGTAACACGGTCACCACCGATAAATCCATGATTATAGAAAACTTCAACAAGCATTTCTCAACGGCTGGCCATGCCTTCCTCCTGGCTACTCCAACCTCGGCCAACAGCTCCGTCCCCCCCCCCCCCCCCTGCAGCTACTCGCCCAAGCCTCCCCAGCTTCTCCTTTACCCAAATCCAGATAGCTGATGTTCTGAAAGAGCTGCAAAACCTGGACCCGTACAAATCAGCTGGGCTTGACAATCTGGACCTTCTATTTCTGAAACTATCTGCCGCCATTGTCGCAACCCCTATTACCAGCCTGTTCAACCTCTCTTTCATATCGTCTGATTTCCCCAAGGATTGGGAAAGCTGCCGCAGTTATCCCCCTCTTCAAAGAGGCACCCTGGACCCAAACTGTTACAGACCTATATCCATCCTGTCCTGCCTATCTAAGGTCTTCCAAAGCCAAGTCAACAAACAGATCACTGACCATCTCGAATCCCACCGTACCTTCTCCGCTGTGCAATCTGGTTTCCGAGCCAGTCACGGGTGCACCTCAGCCACGCTCAAGGTACTAAACGATATCATAACCGCCATCAATAAAAGACAGTACTGTGCAGCCGTCTTCATCGACCTTGCCAAGGTTTTCGACTCTATCAATCACCATATTCTTATCGGCAGACTAAGTAGCCTCAGAGTTCAGTGTGTCAAATCGGAAGGCATGTTGTCCGGTCCTCTGGAAGTCTCTATGGGGGTGCCACAGGGTTCAGTTCTCGGGCCGACTCTTTTCTCTGTATATATCAATGATGTTGCTCTTGCTGCGGGCGATTCCCTTATCCACCTCTACGCAGACGACACCATTCTGTATACTTCTGGCTCTTCCTTGGACACTGTGCTATCTAACCTTCAAACAAGTTTCAATGCCATACAACACTCCTTCTGTGGCCTCCAACTGCTCTTAAACGCTAGTAAAACCAAATGCATGCTTTTCAACCGTTCGCTGCCTGCACCCGCACGCCCGACTAGCATCACCACCCTGGTTCCGACCTAGAATATGTGGACATCTATGAGTACCTAGGTGTCTGGCTAGACTGTAAACTCTCCTTCCAGACTCACATCAAACATCTCCAATCTAAAATCAAATCTAGAGTCGGCTTTCTATTCCGCAACAAAGCCTCATTCACTCACGCTGCCAAACTTACCCTAGTAAAAATGACTATCCTACCGATCCTCGACTCAGGCGATGTCATCTACAGAATAGCTTCCAATACTCTCCTCAGCAAACTGGATGCAGTTTATCACATTGCCATCCATTTTGTTACTAAAGCACATTATACCACCCACCACTGCGACCTGTATGCTCTAGTCCATGCTAGGTAAAGCTCCGCCTTATCTCAGTTCACTGGTCACGATGGCAACACCCACCCGTAGCACGCTCTCCAGCAGGTATATCTCACTGATCATCTCTAAAGCCAACACCTCATTTGGCCGTCTTTGCTTCCAGTTCTCTGCTGCCTGTGACTGGAACGAATTGCAAAAATCGTTGAAGTTGGAGACTTTTATCTCCCTCACCAACTTCAAACATCTGCTATCTGAGCAGCTAACCAATCGCTGCAGCTGTACATAGTCCATCGGTAAATAGCCAACCCAATTTACCTACCTCATCCCCATACTGTTTATATTTATTTACTTTTCTGCTCTATTGCACACCAGTATCTCTACCTGCACATGACCATCTGATCATTTATCACTCCAGTGTTAATCTGCAAAATTGTAATTATCCGCCTACCTCCTCATGCCTTTTGTACACAATGTATATAGACTATTTTTTTCTTTCTACTGTATTATTGACTTGTTTATTGTTTACTCCATGTGTAACTCTGTGTTGTTGTCTGTTCACACTGCTATGCTTTATCTTGACCAGGTCGCAGTTGTAAATGAGAACTTGTTCTCAACTAGCCTACCTGTTTAAATAAAGGTGAAAAAAAAATGCGGCCCAGTACATCATTGGGGCCAAGCTTCTTGCCATCCAGGACCTCTATACCAGGCCGTGTTAGAGGAAGGCCCTACAAATTGTCAAAGTCTCCAGCCACCCTAGTTATAGACTGTTCTCGCGGCTACCACACGGCAAGCGGTACCTGAGCTCCACATCTAGGTCCAAGAGGCTTCTAAACAGCTTCTACCCCTAAGCCATAAGACTCCTGAACAGCTAGTCAAATGGAAACTCTATCTGCATTGACCCCCCCACCCTCTTCTACTTTGCTGCTACTCTCTGTTGTTATCTATGCACAGTCACTTGAATAACTCTACCTACATGTACATATTACCTCAATTACCGGTGCCGCCACATTGACTCTGTACCTGTATCCCCTGTATATAGCCCGTTTTTGTTATTTATTGCTGCTCCTTAATTATTGTTATTCTTTTATATATATATATATATATATATTATTTTAATTGTTTTATTGTTTTATAATTGTATTGTGTAAGCCTATTAGGGGAGGTGGGGCAAAGATTTATCTGGTTGTAATGTTATTCACCAGTGTTAGGTGAGGTTGGGACGATGTTGCACAGACAGATCTGGCAGTGGGGCTGAGGGCTGAGATGAGGAGTGGGTGGGTTCTACACCGGCCTTGGTTGGGTTGGGGAGTACAGAGGGAGGGAGGGAGGCCGCCCTGCCTGCCCATCTGCACCCAGTCAATTGTAGGTTGTAGTGCCGTGCAGAGAGGCTCAAACTATGATAAATAATGAGAGCGGCGGATCCTGAAATAGCCGCCCCCTCTTCTCTGCGGTCCACTCTTGTGAAGCTCTCGTCCAGCCGCGAATTTCCAACTGCACCCTCCCTTCTGCCTCCTCCGTTCTGGTTAGCATCCTGGCTAAATCTGTTGCCGTGTGCCTGTAATTAGGTCCTGTGTTGGAAAGAGCTCCATACACGAGCTAGGCTATACACGACTAGGCTATACACACTGGCAGCTGGTTGGCTGATGGGAGAAAGAAAACAACACACCACAGCCTCTGGGGAGTGACAGGAGGGGAGACCATTGTCTGATCAGGTGATCAATCGAAGGTCAGAGTTTAAAGGTGTCTGCAATACATTTGTATAGAAGAAGCTAATCTAGATATTTCTCTCCCTCCATCTCTCTATCCCCCCTCTCTCTACTCTGTCTTTCATTTTCTCTCTCCCTCCCTCCCCTAGTTTGCCACCCTTGAGTCTAAAGTAGGCAGTAAGCTGTGTGTGTTAAATACTTAGGGACCTGGAAGAGCTTTTTACTTGCTATATAAAAATATCTGAGTGAAATTACCTCCGTTCTCCATCCGCCCATGGATGGGAAGGGGCTAGCTAGTTAATGCTGTATAAAACACAGGCAGGCAGGGGCGATTCCATTCCCCTCAATAGTGAATCATAAATTGCATAAGAGGGCAGCACACACCCCATACTGTGTCACACTGAACACTACAGGCTACAGTCAGAAATGTTATCCTATAATTAACCCTGGGTTAAATGTACTTGCCTCTTGACAGGTCGTCGTTGCTAGGAAAATATAAATTCTGTATTGCAGGGTATGGGAGATGTTATGGTGTGCCCAAGGTTGCAGACAGACAGACAAAGGGCCAACAGAGCGTGGTTCTGAGATGTGATAACGTAACTTTAACAAGGTGTCCTCCTGTCTGTCTACCGAAATGTTGTCCTCTCTGTGTACTAGCCACAACATAGACAGTAAATAGAACATGTGAACTGCAAGTACACATAAAAAAACGATCATGTGAAATCACATTTGCAGTTTCACATGTAAGAAATTGGCCTGATCAACTCTATGCAAAGGCGATGTGTCACACTGCATGAGGCAAATGGTGGTCACTCCAGATACTGACTGATTTTCTGATCCATGCCCCTATCTTTTTTTAAAGATATGCATATCTCTATTTCCAGTCATGTGAAATCCATATATTAGGGCCAAATGCATTTATTTCAATTTACTGATTTCCTTATATGAACCTTAACTCAGTAAAATGTTGCATGTTGGTTTATATTTTTGTTCAGTGTAAGAACATCAACAACTTCATAGTTAAGAACACTATAACAATATGGGAGAAAATGAAACATATTCTACAAGAACCAATATCACTTCCTTATTGAACAATCTTTGGAGAGCTATTCAGAATTCACAGATAAATTGGTCCACATGGAAAACTAAAGGCATAGAAATCACATATTACTTGGTAACGGGAAATACATTGATTTCCATTACATAATTAAAAAGTAATTCTGGACTGACCAATGTAGATAGTTTCAAATACATGCAACTTCAAAGTTTACAAATCATGAAATTTCGATTTGAAATATTTTGGGCATCAGAGCAACCTTGAATCTTATTTGAGTTGTAAAATTTATTCTCGCATCTACGTGCTCTCCTCCTCTCACCTTTTCCCTTTCTTCCTGTACGCTCAACGGAGAACCCCGCTGGCTGAATGGAAGGGGAGAGTATATCTGGAGAGAGCCATTATTCCCTGAAACATAGTATTTTACAGTCCTTGATGTCTCTCTGGATGGAGATCCTCGCCCTGAACTTGTGTACTTTTTTTGTCCAGGGACTGAACGTTAGGGATTAATATTACTCGGAAGCGGTAGATTGCATCTTGGAGCAGCCCCTGCAATGAATATAGTTGCTTCGGGAAGTTCAAACTAAGGATCGAATTCAGGGTACTTGAATTTCTAGTCAAAATCCTTGTGAGTGATCGTCGATCTAACATCCCAAAGTTATTTTCAGCTGTAAGTAATAATGGAAGTGGATGTTTCATGATTAATGACACCACAATGGCTCTCAAGGAACTACACTGGACTTTGTGCAAACTAGAAACTGCATATCCTGAGGCCGCATTTATTGTAGATGGGGACTTTAATAAAGGAAATATAAGGAAAATGCTACCAACAAAAATCATGACCTACTCATAAGCTGGTTTTGACCATTGCTGCTCCCCTTCGGGGACTGCTACAAGGCCCTTCCCTGCCCTCTTTTCAGCAAATCAGATCATGGCTCCATTTTGCTCCCCTCCTCCTTTAGGCACAAACTTAAACAGGAAGTACTGTTCAATATTGGTGTCACCAATCGGAATCTATGATTCAGGATCATTTTGAGTGCACGGACTGGGATATGTTTTGGCTTGCCTCTGAGAATAGTATTGACGTATACACTAACTCGGTGACTGAATTAATCAGGAAGTGCATAAAGGATGTTGTTCCCACTGTGAGGATTAGAACTCATCCAAACCAATGAGAAAGGGTCACAAGACAGGGATGTCCCCTCTCCCCCCTCCTGTTTGCACTGGCATTTGAACAGCTTAGAGAAAAAATATTACAGGACCCAAACGTAACAGGTCTCACTCAGTATTGGTAAACATGAATATAAACTAAACTTGTTTGCAGATGATTTCCTGATATACTTGTAATGAACTTCGTCTGTTGTTTGAAGAGAGTCAGACCGAAATGCAGCGTGTAAGTTACTCATGACTTTTAATGAAGAAAATAGCGGTACATGAAATAACTGAAAATACGAAAACAACAAACGAGTGAAACTAATACAGCCTATCTGGTGACTAACACTAAGACAGGTACAATCACCCACGAAATACAACGCGCACTCAAGCTACCTAAATACGGTTCCCAATCCGAGACAACTAGAATCAGCTGACTCCAATTAGGAATCGCCTCAGGCAGCCAAACCTAACTAGACACACCCCTAATAATACACACTCCCAATTAATACAAACCCCAATACGAAATACAACATATAAACCCATGTCACCCCCTGGCCTACCCAAACATATAACAAAAACACAAGATACAATGACCAAGGCGTGACAGAACCCCCCCCTAAGGTGCGGACTCCGGGACGCACCTCAAGAGCATAGGGAGGGTCCGGGTGGGCGTCTGTCCTTGGTGGCGGTTCTGGCTCGGGACGTGGACCCCACTCCATAAATGTCCTAGTTCCTCCCCTTCGCGTCCTAGGATAATCCACCTTCTCCGCCGACCATGGCCTAATAGTCCTCACCCTGATCCCCACATAACTGAGGGGCAGCTCGGGACCGAGGGGCAGCTCGGGACAGAGGGGCAGCTCGGGACAGAGGGGCAGCTCGGGACAGAGGGGCAGCTCGGGACAGAGGGGCAGCTCGGGACAGAGGGGCAGCCCGGGACCGAAGCAGCCCGGTACTGAGAGGGAGCCCAGTACAGAGAGGGAGCCAAGTACAGAGAGGAAGCCTAGTACTGAGAGGAAGCTCAGTACTGAGAGGAAGCTCAGGCAGGTAGTAGGCTCCGGTAAATCCTGGCTGGCTGGTGGACCTGGATGATTAAGGTTGTCTGGCCGATCTAGAAGATCTTGGCAGACTGGCACTTCTGGCGGATCCTGGCAGACTGGCACTTCTGGCGGATCCTGGCAGACTGGTGACGCTGGGCCGACTGGCGGCGCTGGGCAGACAGGAGACTCCAACAGCGCAGGAGAGGAGAAAAGCTCTGGCTGCGCTAAACAGGCGAGGCGCGCTGGACGCGCTGGGCCGACTGGGAGCACTGGTGGCGCTGGACAGACAGGAGACTCCGGCAGCGCAGGAGAGGAGAAAGGCTCTGGCTGCGCTAAACAGGCGGGAAACTCCGATAGCACAGGAGGGGAGAAAAGCACTGGCTGTGCTGAACAGGCGAGGCGCACTGGAGGCCTGGTGCGTGGTGCTGGAACTGGTGGTACTGGCGCGAGGACACGCACAGGAAGCCTGGTGCGGGGAGCTGCTACCGGAGGACTGATGTGTAGAGGTGGCTCTGGATAGACCGGACCGTGCAGGCGCACTGGAGCTCTTGAGCACCGAGCCTGCCCAAGCTTACCTGGCTCGATGCCCACTCTAGCACGGCCAATAGGAAGGGCTGGTATGAGTCGCAGCTGGCTCTGCACCCGCACTGGAAACACCGTGCGCTCCATAGCATAACACGGTGCCTGCCCGGTCTCTCTAGCCCAACGGTGAGCACAGGGAGTATGCGCAGGTTTCCTACCTGGCATAACTATTCTCCCTTTTAGCCCCCCCCAATAATTTTTTGGGGGTGACTTTCCGATTTCCAACCGCGTCGCAGTGCTGCCTCCTCATACTCGCGCCTCTCCGCTTTAGCTACTTCAATTTCCTTCTTGGGACGGCGATATTCTCCCGGCTGCGCCCAGGGTCCTTTTCCGTCTAATATCATCTCCCAAGACCAGAAGTCCTCATATTGCTGCTCCTCACAATTAACAGGGAGAGTAGGCTCAGGTCTGACTCCTGACTCTGCCACTCTCTCTCTGCGCTTTCCCCCGTTACCTACGGTTTTCGCTCTGTATAGCCGTGCTTTCCTTTTCGATTCCATCCGTGTATAGCCCTCTTCGCATTGCTGTAGGGAATCCCAGGCGGGCTCCTGCACTCGCTCTGGGTCGGCCGCCCACCTGTCGATTTCTTCCCACATCGTATAATCCCTGCTTCTGCCGTCCATATCGTCCTCCTTCAGATCCTGCCAGTTCACACGCTGCTCGGTCTGTGAATCGTGGTGGGTGATTCTGTAATGAACTTCGTCTGTTGTTTGAAGAGCGTCAGACCGAAATGCAGCGTGTAGGTTACTCATGACTTTTAATGAAGAAAATAGCGGTACATGAAATAACTGAAAATACGAAAACAACAAACGAGTGAAACTAATACAGCCTATCTGGTGACTAACACTAAGACAGGTACAATCACCCACGAAATACAACGCGCACTCAAGCTACTTAAATACGGTTCCCAATCCGAGACAACTAGAATCAGCTGACTCCAATTAGGAATCGCCTCAGGCAGCCAAACCTAACTAGACACACCCCTAATAATACACACTCCCATTTAATACAAACCCCAATACGAAATACAACATATAAACCCATGTCACCCCCTGGCCTACCCAAACATATAACAAAAACACAAGATACAATGACCAAGGCGTGACAATACTTGACCAATACTGAAAAGTCAATGCCCCCATTACAAAAAATATTTTACAATACACAAAAATCTCATGATTTAAACTGAACGTAAAAAAAACACACTAAATAATGGCAATAAAAAAATGTATTAACCGGTTAAGACTCTAGGGGCAGTATTTCATTTTTGGATAAAAAGACGTGCCCGTTTTTAGCGCAATATTTTGTCACGAAAAGATGCTCGACTATGCTTGGAATTGATAGTTTTGGAAAGAAGACACTCTGACGATTCCAGAACTGCAAAGATTTTCACTGTGAGTGCCTTAGAACAAAACCTTAGAACAAAACCTAATTAAATGCACTAAAGAGGAACAATTGGTACATATTGAAGCATGCTCATCCCCAGAATTGTTTTACGTGTCTATTTTCAAAGGATAAAGCTATACTGAACAAAAATATAAATGCAACATGTAGTGTTGGTCCCATGTTTCATGTGCTGAAATAAACGATTCCAGAGATATTCCATATTCCCAAAAGCCTATTTCTCTAAAAAGTTGTGCACAAATTTGTTTACATTCCTGTTATTGGGCATTTCTAATTTGACAACATAATCCATCCACCTGACAGGTGTAGAATATCAATAATCTGATTAAAAAACATTATCATTACACAGGGGCACCTTGTGCTGGAGACAATAAAAGGACACTTTAAAATGTGCAGTTTTATCACACAACACAATGCTAGAGATGGCAGTTTTGAGGGAGCATGAAATTGGCATACTGACTGCAGAAATGTCTACCAGAGCTGTTGTCAGAGAATTCCATGTTCATTTCTCTACCATAAGCCACCTCCAATGTCATTTTAGAGAATTTGGCAGTACGTTCAACCGGCTTCACAACCGCAAACATGTAACCATGCCAGCCCAGGACCTCCACATCCAGCTTCTTCACCTGCAGGATCATCTGAGACCAGCCACCTGGACAGCTGAGGAAACTGTGGGTGTGCGCAACCAAATAATTTCTGCACAAACTGTCACAAACTGTCTCAGTGAAGCTCATCTGCATTCTCATCATGCTGAGCATGTTTGGGATGCTCTGGATTGATTTGTACGACAACATGACGACAACATGCTCCTGCTCCCACCAATATCAATCAACTTCGCACAGCCATTGAAGAGGAGTGGGACAACATTCCACAGGCCACAATCAACAGCCTGATCAAATTTATGCGAAGAAATGTGTTACACTTCATGATACTGACTGGTTTTCTGATCCACACATGTACCTTTTTAAAGGTATTTGTGACTAACAGATGCATATCTGTATTCCCAGGAATGTAAAATCCATAGATTAGGGACTAATGCATTTCTTTCAATTGACTTGATTTCCTTATATGAACTGTAACCTAGTAAAATCTTTGACATTGTTGCATTTATATTTTTGTTCAGTGTGAGAACTTTAACAACTTAGTTGTATTTATTTATAAAATCTTCATTTAACTAGGCAAGTCGGTTAACCTGTTGCGACGAGCCATCCCGGATCCGGGATCGTGAATACAGCCTCAAGCTCATTACCATAACGCAACGTTAACTATTCATGAAAATCGCAAATGAAATTAAATCAATATGCTAGCTCTCAAGCTTAGATTTTTGTTAACAACACTGTCATCTCAGATTTTCAAAATATGCTTCTAACCATAGCAAAACAAGCATTTGTGTAACAGTATTGATAGCCTAGCATAGGATTATGCCTGACATTCAGCATGCAACATTTTCACAAACCAGAAAAGCATTCAAATAAAATAATTTACCTTTGAAGAACTTCAGATGTTTTCAATGAGACTCTCAGTTAGATAGCAAATGTTCAGTTTTTACAAAAATATTATTTGTTTAGGACAAATCGGTTCTGTTTTCTGCATCACGTTTAGCTACGAAAAAAACCTGTATCCAGGATTGTGTAAATCTATCCGCAAGCTCATTAGCATAACGCAACGTTAACTATTCATGAAAATCACAAATGAAATGAAATAAATCTATTTGCTCTCAAGCTTAGCCTTTTGTCAACAACACTGTCATCTCAGATTTTCAAAAATATGCTTCTCAACCATAGCAAAACAAGCATTTGTGTAACAGTATTGATAGCCTAGCATAGGATTATGCCTGACATTCAGCATGCAACATTTTCACAAAAACCAGAAAAACATTCAAATAAAATAATTTACCTTTGAATAACTTCAAATGTTTTCAATGAGGAGACTCTCAGTTAGATAGCAAATGTTCCGTTTTTACAAAAATATTATTTGTGTAGATAAATCGCTCCGTCTTCTTCATCACGTTTGGGTAAGAAAAAAATAAATAATTAAGCCATTAAAACGCTAACTTTTTTCCAAATTAACTCCATAATATCGACAGAAACATGGCAAACCGATGTTTAGAATCAATCCTCAAGGTGTTTTTCACATATCTATCGATGATAAATCCATCGTGGCAGTTGACTTTCTCTTCTGAAGAAATGGAACGCGCATGCACCTAGAGATTACGCAATAATTTCGACACATGACACCGGGCGGACACCTGGTAAATGTAGTCTCTTATGGTCAATCTTTCAATGATATGCCTACAAATACGTCACAATGCTGCAGACACCTTGGAGAAATGACACAAAGGGCAGGCTCATTCCTGGCGCATTCACAGCCATATAAGGAGACATTGGAACACAGCGCCTTCAGAATCTGGGGCATTTCCTGTATGAAACTTCATCTTGGTTTCGCCTGTAGCATTAGTTCTGGGGCACTCACAGATAATATCTTTGCAGTTTTGGAAACGTCAGAGTTTTTTATTTCCAAATAAAATTCATAAGTCGACCATCTTTTCGTGACAAAATATATTGTTTAAAACGGGAAAGTTTTTTATCCCAAAATTAAAAGAGCGCCCCCTTTCTCGAAGAAGTTAAGAACAAATTCGTATTTACAATGACAGCCTATCCTGGACGACGCTGGGCCAATTGTGCGCCGCCTTATGGGACTTCCAATCACGGCCGGATGTGATACAGCCTGGTTTCAATCTAGTGACGCTTCTTGCACTGAGATGCAGTGCCTTAGACCTCTGCGCCACTCGGGAGCCCAAGTTACGAACACTATAACAATATGGAAGAAAATGAAACACATTCTACAAGAAGCAATATCCCTTCCTAAAAACACAACCTTATGGAACAATCCTTGGATAGCTTTTCAGAATTCACCGATAAATTGGTCCACATTGAAAACTGAAGCCATAGAAACCATAAATTACTTGGTAACAGGAACTACATTGATTTCCATGACATAATTCAAATGTAATTTTGGACTGACCTATGTAGATAGTTTCAAATACATGCAACTTCAAACTTACACATGAAGTAATATCGATTTAAAATATTTTGGACATCAGGGCAACCTTGAGGGATTATTGTTTGAGTCAGAGAAGGATGTTCATGCGATAGGGAAGATATACAAAACCTTGCAGAGAGCTTATCCAACTGACAATCTCTTAGAATATTCTACAGTGCGATGACAGAGTCATGTCTTAAGTGTAAAACTGATAATGACTCAATAATCCATGCTTTCTGGGAACGCTAAGAAGTCCAGAAGTTGTGGGCGGAGCTAAAAAGGTGGCTGCCAGAAGTATTACATACTTTAAATCCATCTGTCTGCATATTTCAAGACATGGGATATGGGGGTGCAGTGAGATACCCAATGGGTTGGATGATTCACTTCTCATCATTAATCTTGAAAAAACGTACTGTATGTAGACCAGCTGGCTGGATGTGTATGGACATATTCCAGCTCTCCCTATCCCAGTCTGTTGTACCCACTTGCTTCAAGGTGTCCACCTCTGTTCATGTACCCAAGAAAGTGAAGGAAATTGAACTAAATGACTATCGACCCATAGCATTCACTTATGTCATCATGAAGTGCTTTGAGAGGCTAGTTAAGGATCATATCACCTCCACCTTACCTACACACTAGACCCACTACAATTGTCATGTTTTGTCATTAATTATCATGTCTTGTCCCTGTGCTTCCCCTTCTATTCGTTTCCCTCTGCTGGTCTTATTAGGTTCTTTCCCTCTTTCTATCCCTCTCTCTCCCCCTCCCTCTCTCACTCTCTCGCTCTCTCTTCTCTCTATCGTTCCGTTCCTGCTCCCAGCTGTTCCTATTCCCCTAATCAATCATTTAGTCTTCCCACACCTGTTCCCGATACTTTTCCCTGATTAGAGTCCCTATTTCTCTCCTTGTTTTCCGTTCCTGCCCCGTCGGATCCTCATCCATAATTCACCGTGCTGTGTCTATGTTTTGCCCTGTCGTGTCGTGTTTCCCTCAGATGCTGCGTGGTGAGCAGGTGTCTGAGTCTGCTAGGTTCAAGTGCCTTCCCGAGGCAACCTGCAGTTCTCGATCAAGTCTCCAGTCTGTTCTCGTCTTTACGAGTAGTATTATGCTTTTTGTTTTGTAAAGTTTCTTACTGGATTAAAAACTCTGTTTTCGCCAAGTCGCTTTTGGGTCCTCATTCACCTGCATAACAGAAGGATCCGACCAAGGAATGGACCCAGCGACTACAGAGGCTCGTAACACTGCCGTCAAGATCCAAGGAGCCATGCTCGGCAGACACGAGCAGGAATTGTCTGCTGCTCGCCATGCCGTGGAGAACCTGGCCGCTCAGGTTTCCGACCTCTCTGGACAGTTCCAGAGTCTTCGTCTCGTGCCACCTGTTACTTCCTGGCCTGCCGAGCCTCCGGAACCTAGGGTTAATAACCCACCTTGCTACTCCGGGCAGCCCACGGAGTGCCGCTCCTTTCTCACCCAGTGTGATATTGTGTTCTCTCTCCAACCCAACACATACTCTAGTGAGAGAGCTCGGGTTGCTTACGTCATTTCACTCCTTACTGGCCGGGCCCGAGAGTGGGGCACAGCTATCTGGGAGGCAAGGGCTGATTGTTCTAACAATTACCAGAACTTTAAAGAGGAGATGATTCGGGTTTTTGACCGTTCAGTTTTTGGTGGGGAGGCTTCTAGGGCCCTGGCTTCCCTATGCCAAGGTGATCGATCCATAACGGATTACTCTATAGAGTTTCGTACTCTTGCTGCCTCTAGTGACTGGAACGAGCCGGCGCTGCTCGCTCGTTTTCTGGAGGGACTCCACACAGTGGTCAAAGATGAGATTCTCTCTCGGGAGGTTCCTTCCAGTGTGGACTCTTTGATTGCTCTCGCCATCCGCATAGAACGACGGGTAGATCTTCGTCACCAGGCTCGTGGAAGAGAGCTCGCATCAACGGTGTTTCCCTGCTCCGCATCGCAACCATCTCCCTCCTCTGGCTCTGAGACTGAGCCCATGCAGCTGGGAGGGATTCACATCTCGACTAAGGAGAGGGAACGGAGGATCACCAACCGCCTGTGCCTCTATTGCGGATTTGATGGACATTTTGTTAATTCATGTCCAGTAAGAGGCCAGAGCCCATCAGTAAGCGGAGGGCTACTGGTGAGCGCTACTACTCAGGTCTCTTCATCTAGATCCTGTACTACTATGTCGGTCCATCTACGCTGGACCGGTTCGGGTGCTACATGCAGTGCCTTGATTGACTCTGGGGCTGAGGGTTGTTTCATGGACGAAGCATGGGTTCGGAAACATAACATTCCTTTCAGACAGTTAGACAAGCCTACGCCCATGTTTGCCTTAGATGGTAGTCATCTTCCCAGTATCAGATTTGAGACACTACCTTTAACTCTCACAGTATCTGGTAACCACAGTGAGACTATTTCTTTTTTGATTTTTCGTTCACCTTTTACACCAGTTGTTTTGGGTCATCCCTGGCTAGTATGTCATAATCCTTCTATTAATTGGTCTTGTAATTCTATCCTATCCTGGAACGTATCTTGTCATGTGAAGTGCTTAATGTCTGCCATCCCTCCCATTTCTTCTGTCCCCACTTCTCAGGAGGAACCTGGCGATTTGACAGGAGTGCCGGAGGAATATCATGATCTGCGCACGGTCTTCAGTCGGTCCCGAGCCAACTCTCTTCCTCCTCACCGGTCGTATGATTGTAGTATTGATCTCCTTCCGGGGACCACTCCTCCTCGGGGTAGACTATACTCTCTGTCGGCTCCCGAACGTAAGGCTCTCGAGGATTATTTATCTGTGTCTCTTGACGCCGGTACCATAGTGCCTTCTTCCTCTCCGGCCGGGGCGGGGTTCTTTTTGTTAAGAAGAAGGACGGTACTCTGCGCCCCTGCGTGGATTATCGAGGGCTGAATGACATAACGGTTAAGAATCGTTATCCGCTTCCCCTTATGTCATCAGCCTTCGAGATTCTGCAGGGAGCCAGGTGCTTTACTAAGTTGGACCTTCGTAACGCTTACCATCTCGTGCGCATCAGAGAGGGGACGAGTGGAAAACGGCGTTTAACACTCCGTTAGGGCACCTTGAGTACATCCGTTCTGCCAAACGACTTAATGCCCGTCAAGCTCGTTGGGCGTTGTTTTTCGCTCGTTTCGAGTTTGTGATTTCTTACCGTCCGGGTAGCAAGAACACCAAGCCTGATGCCTTATCCCGTCTGTTTAGTTCTTCTGTGGCTTCTACTGATCCCGAGGGGATTCTTCCTTATGGGCGTGTTGTCGGGTTGACAGTCTGGGGAATTGAAAGACAGGTTAAGCAAGCACTCACGCACACTGCGTCGCCGCGCGCTTGTCCTAGTAACCTCCTTTTCGTTCCTGTTTCCACTCGTCTGGCTGTTCTTCAGTGGGCTCACTCTGCCGGGTTGGCTGGTCGTCCCGGTGTTCGAGGCACTCTTGCGTCTGTTCGCCGGCGCTTTTGGTGGCCGGCTCAGGAGCGTGACACGCGCCGTTTCGTGGCTGCTTGTTCGGACTGCGCGCAGACTAAGTCGGGTAACTCTCCTCCTGCCGGTCGTCTCAGACCGCTCCCCATTCCTTCTCGACCATGGTCTCACATCGCCCTAGACTTCATTACCGGTCTGCCTTTGTCTGCGGGGAAGACTGTGATTCTTACGGTTGTCGATAGGTTCTCTAAGGCGGCACATTTCATTCCCCTCGCTAAACTTCCTTCCGCTAAGGAGACGGCACAAATCATTATCGAGAATGTGTTCAGAATTCATGGCCTCCCGTTAGACGCCGTTTCAGACAGAGGCCCGCAATTCACGTCACAGTTTTGGAGGGAGTTCTGTCGTTTGATTGGTGCGTCCGTCAGTCTCTCTTCCGGGTTTCATCCCCAGTCTAACGGTCAAGCAGAGAGGGCCAATCAGACGATTGGTCGCATACTACGCAGCCTTTCTTTCAGAAACCCTGCGTCTTGGGCAGAACAGCTCCCCTGGGCAGAATACGCTCACAACTCGCTTCCTTCGTCTGCTACCGGGTTATCTCCGTTTCAGAGTAGTCTGGGTTACCAGCCTCCTCTGTTCTCATCCCAGCTTGCCGAGTCCAGCGTTCCCTCCGCTCAAGCGTTTGTCCAACGTTGTGAGCGCACCTGGAGGAGGGTGAGGTCTGCACTTTGCCGCTACAGGGCACAGACTGTGAGAGCCGCCAATAAACGCAGGATTAAGAGTCCAAGGTATTGTTGCGGCCAGAGAGTGTGGCTTTCCACTCGCAACCTTCCTCTTACGACAGCTTCTCGTAAGTTGACTCCGCGGTTCATTGGTCCGTTCCGTGTCTCCCAGGTCGTCAATCCTGTCGCTGTGCGACTGCTTCTTCCGCGACATCTTCGTCGCGTCCATCCTGTCTTCCATGTCTCCTGTGTCAAGCCCTTTCTTCGCACCCCCGTTCGTCTTCCCTCCCCCCTCCCGTCCTTGTCGAGAGCGCACCTATTTACAAGGTACGTAAGATCATGGACATGCGTTCTCGGGGACGGGGTCACCAATACTTAGTGGATTGGGAGGGTTACGGTCCTGAGGAGAGGAGTTGGGTTCCGTCTCGGGACGTGCTGGACCGTTCGCTTATTGATGATTTCCTCCGTTGCCGCCAGGGTTCCTCCTCGAGTGCGCCAGGAGGCGCTCGGTGAGTGGGGGTACTGTCATGTTTTGTCATTAATTATCATGTCTTGTCCCTGTGCTTCCCCTTCTATTCGTTTCCCTCTGCTGGTCTTATTAGGTTCTTTCCCTCTTTCTATCCCTCTCTCTCCCCCTCCCTCTCTCACTCTCTCGCTCTCTCTTCTCTCTATCGTTCCGTTCCTGCTCCCAGCTGTTCCTATTCCCCTAATCAATCATTTAGTCTTCCCACACCTGTTCCCGATCCTTTTCCCTGATTAGAGTCCCTATTTCTCTCCTTGTTTTCCGTTCCTGCCCCGTCGGATCCTCATCTATAATTCACCGTGCTGTGTCTATGTTTTGCCCTGTCGTGTCGTGTTTCCCTCAGATGCTGCGTGGTGAGCAGGTGTCTGAGTCTGCTAGGTTCAAGTGCCTTCCCGAGGCAACCTGCAGTTCTCGATCAAGTCTCCAGTCTGTTCTCGTCTTTACGAGTAGTATTATGCTTTTTGTTTTGTAAAGTTTCTTACTGGATTAAAAACTCTGTTTTCGCCAAGTCGCTTTTGGGTCCTCATTCACCTGCATAACAACAATTTTGATACCGCCCTAACAGATCCACGGATGACACAATTGACATCACACTCCACACTGCCCTATCCCTTCTGGACAAGAGGAATATCTTTTTAAGAATGCTGTTCATAGACTACAGCTCAGCCTTCAACACCATAGTGCCCTCCAAGCTCATCACTAAGCTTGGGGCCCTGAGTCTGAACCCTGCCCTATGTAACTGGGTCCTGGACTTCCTGACTGGTTGATCCCAGGTGGTTAAGGCAGGCAGCAACACCTCTGATCCTCAACACAGGGGCCCCACAAGGGCGCCAGCTCAGCCCCCTCAACTCCCTGTTCAACCATGACCGCATGGCCAATCACGTCTCCGACTCAATCATCAGGTTTTCAGACAGGTTAGGCCTGACTACCAACAAGGACAAGACAGCCTACAGGGAGGAGGTGAGGGCCCTGGCAGAGTGGTTCCAGAAAAATAAACTCTCCCTCAACGTCAACAAAACGAAGGAGCTGATCGTGGACTTCTAGAGAGAGCAGAGAGAGCACTACCCCATCCACATTGACTGGGCAACAGTGGAAAGGGTGAAAAGCTTTAAGTTCCTCTGCATTGACAACCTGCAATGGTCCAACCTCAGGAGGCTGAAGAAATGTGGCTTGGCCTCTAAGACCTTCACAAACTTCTACAGATGCACCATTGAGAGCATCCTGTCATGCTGTATTATCGTCTGGTATGGCGATTACACTGTCCGCAACGGCAAGGCTCTCCAGAGGGTGGTGCGGTTAGCCCAACGCATCACCGGGGAAACACTACCTTCCCTTCAGGACATCTACAGCACCATGTCACAGGAAGGTACAGAAGATTATCAAGGACATAAGTCAACCGGGCCACGGCCTGTTTACCCCTGCCTTAATCTATAAGGTAAAGACAGTACAGGTGCATTAAAGCTGGGACCGAGAGACTGAAAAACTGATTCTCTCTTCAGGCCATCAGACTGTTAAATAGTCACCACTAGCCGGCCTCAACCCAGTACCCTGCCCTGAACTTAGTCACTGTTACTAGCTGGCTACCAACTACTACACTACCCTACACCATAGAAACTGCTGCCCCATGTACATAATCATTGAACACTGGTCACTTTAATAATGTTTGCATGCTGTTTTACCCATTTCATATGTATAAAATAGTCTAGTCAAGGCTCATCCTATTGAACTATTACTGTAAACACCTTTTCTATTCATATAATTTTCATACTGTCTATACACACCATCATATACATATATATTTATATTCCGGACTCTGACATTGGCTCGTTCTGATATTTATTAAATAGTATACTTTGGATTTCTCTGTATAGTTCGGTACTGCTGCACTGTTGGAGCAAGAAACACAAGTATTTTACTGCACCTGTGATAACATCGCAAATACACTACTTGACCAAAAGTATGTGGACACCTGCTCATCGAACATCTCATTCCAAAATCATGGACATTAATATAGAGTTGGTCCCCCCTTTACTGTTATAAAAGCCTCCACTCCTCTGGGAAGGCTTTTCATGTAGTTGGAACATTGCTGCGGCAACTTGCTTCCATTTCGCCATACATGAGGTCGGGCACTGATGTTGAGCTAATAGGTCTGGCTCACAGACGTCATTCCAATTCATTCCAAAAGTGTTCGATGGAGTTGAGGTCGATTATTCTGTGCAGGCCATTCAAGTTCTTCCACACCGATCTCGACAAACCATTTCTGTAATGACCTCGCTTTGTGCACAGAGGGATTGTCATGCCGAAACAGGAAAGGGCCTTACACAAACTGTTTCCACAAAGTTGAAAGCACAGAATAATCGAGAATGTCATTGTATGCTGTAGCGTTAAGATATCATTGCAACTAATGGGCGTAGCCCGAAACATGAAAAACAGCCCCAGATCATTATTCTTCCTCCACCAAACTTTACAGTTGGCACTTTGCATTGGGGCAGATAGCATTCTCCTGGCATCCGACAAAAAACCCAGGATCGTCCATTGGACTGCCAGATGGTGAAGCGTGATTCATCACTCCAGAGAATGCATTTTCACTGCTCTAGAGTCCAATAGCAGCGAGATTTATGCCACTCCAGCCGACGCTTGGCATTGCACATTGTGATCGTTGTGCGGCTGCCCGGCTATGGAAACCTATTACAAGCATTCCTCTCTGTTTGAGTCAGGTTGTTGAGTAGGCTAAATGAGCTGCATTAGCTAAGTAAGTGAAAGATAAACTAAGAAGAAGAAAACAAATCCAACAAAATATATATAAACTCAGCAACAACAAAAAATGTCCCTTTTTCAAGACTCTGTCTTTCACGGGTAATTCATAAAAATCTAAATAACTTCACAGATCTTCATTGTAAAGGGTGTAAACACTGTTACCCATGCTTGTTCAATGACCCAAATGGGCCTCTGTACACCTACGTAGATATTCCATCAGAAATCTGCCATTTCCAGCTACAATAGTCATTTACAAAATTAACCATATCTACACTGTATTTCTGATCATTTTTATGTTACTTTAATTGACAATAAATTTGCTTTTCTTTCAAAATCAAAGACATTTCTAAGTTACCCCAAACTTATGAACGGTATTATAAATATATATATATATACAGTTGAAGTCTTAGGTTGGAGTCATTAAAACAAATTTTTCAACCACTCCACAAATTTCTTGTTACCAAACTATAGTTTTGGCAAGTCATTTAGGACATCTACTTTGTGCAGGACACAAGTAATTTTCCTAGCAACTGTTTACAGACCGATTATTTCACTTATAATTCACTGTATCACACTTCCAGTGGGTCAGAAGTTTACATAGACTAAGTTGACTGTACCTTTAAAACAGCTTGGAAAATTCCAGAATATGATGTCATGGTTTTAGAAGCTTCTGATAGGCTAATTGACATAATCTGAGTCAATTGGAAATGTACCTGTGGATGCATTTCAAGGCCTACCTTCAAACTCAGTGCCTCTTTGCTTGACATCATGGGACAATCAGAAGAAATCAGCCAAGACCTCAGAACAAAATTGTAGACCTCCACAAGTTCATCCTTGGGAGCAATTTTCAGACGCCTGAAGGTACCATGTTCTTCTGTACAAACAATTAGTATGCAAGAATAAACACCATAGGACCACACAGCCATCATACTGCTCAGGAAGGAGATGCGTTCTGTCTCCTAGACATGAACGTAATTTGGTGCGAAAGTGCAAATCAATTCCAGAACAACAGCAAAGGACCTTGTGAAGATGCTGAAGGAAACAGGTACAAAAGTATCTATATGCACAGTAAAACGAGTCCAATATGTATGTGTATATATATCTATATATATATATATATATATATACATACATACATACATACATACATACATACATACATACATACATACATACATATATATATATATATATATATATATATACATATATATATACATACATACATACATACATACATACATACATATACATACATATATATATATATATATATATACATATATACATACATACATACATACATACATACATACATACATACATATATATATATACATACATATATATATACATATGTGGACATATGGTCGCAAGCGGACTTTCAGGTTTTATATAAATATATATGTAATGATCTTCGTCTGTTGTTTGTAGAAAGTCAGACCGAAATGCAGCGTGTAGGTTACTCATGACTTTTAATGAAGCTAATACGGTACATGAAATAACGGAAGAAGAAAACAACAAACGAATGAAACTAATACAGCCTATCTGGTGACTAACACTAAGACAGGTACAATCACCCACGAAATACAACGCGCACTCAGGCTGCCTAAATACGGTTCCCAATCCGAGACAACGAGAATCAGCTGACTCCAATTAGGAATCGCCTCAGGCAGCCAAGCCTAACTAGACACACCCCTACTAATACACACTCCTAATTAATACAAACCCCAATACGAAATACAACATATAAACCCATGTCACAACCTGGCCTACCCAAACATATAACAAAAACACAAGATACAATGACCAAGGCGTGACAGAACCCCCCCCTAAGGTGCGGACTCCGGGACGCACCTCAAGAGCATAGGGAGGGTCCGGGTGGGCGTCTGTCCATGGTGGCGGTTCTGGCTCGGGACGTGGACCCCACTCCATAAATGTCCTAGTTCCTCCCCTTCGCGTCCTAGGATAATCCACCTTCTCCGCTGACCATGGCCTAATAGTCCTCACCCTGATCCCCACATAACTGAGGGGCAGCTCGGGACAGAGGGGCAGCTCGGGACAGAGGGGCAGCTCGGGACAGAGGGGCAGCTCGGGACAGAGGGGCAACTCGGGACAGAGGGGCAACTCGGGATAGAGGGGCAACTCGGGACAGAGGGGCAGCTCGGGACAGAGGGGCAGCTCGGGACAGAGGGGCAGCTCGGGACAGAGGGGCAGCTCGGGACAGAGGGGCAGCTCGGGACAGAGGGGCAACTCGGGACAGAGGGGCAACTCGGGACAGAGGGGCAACTCGGGACAGAGGGGAAGCCCGGTACTGAGGAGAAGCCCGGTACTGAGGAGAAGCCCGGTACTGAGGGGAAGCCCGGTACTGAGGGGAATCCCGGTACTGAGGGGAATCCCGGTACTGAGGGGAATCCCGGTACTGAGGGGAAGCCCGGTACTGAGAGGAAGCTCGGTACTGAGAGGAAGCTCGGTACTGAGAGGGAGCCCGGTACAGAGAGGGAGCCCGGTACAGAGAGGGAGCCCGGTACAGAGAGGGAGCCCAGTACTGAGAGGAAGCTCAGTACTGAGAGGAAGCTCAGGCAGGTAGTAGGCTCCGGTAAATCCTGGCTGGCTGGTGGACCTGGATGATTAAGGTAGTCTGGCCGATCTAGAAGATCTTGGCAGACTGGCACTTCTGGCGGATCCTGGCAGACTGGCACTTCTGGTGGATCCTGGCAGACTGGTGACACTGGGCCGACAGGTGACTCCGGCAGCACAGGAGAGGAGAAAGGCTCTGGCTGTGCTAAACAGGCGAGGCGCACTGGACGTGCTGGGCCGACTGGTAGCACTGGTGGCGCTGGACAGACAGGAGACTCCGGCAGCGCCGGAGAGGAGAAAGGCTCTGGCTGCGCTAAACAGGCTGGAGACTCCGATAGCACAGGAGGGGAGAAAAGCACTGGCTGTGCTGAACAGGCGATGCGCACTGGACGCGCTGGGCCGACTGGGAGCACTGGTGGCGCTGGACAGACAGGAGACTCCGGCAGCGCAGGAGAGGAGAAAAGCTCTGGCTGCGCTAAACAGGCGAGGCGCACTGGAGGCCTGGTGCGTGGTGCTGGAACTGGTGGTACTGGTGCGAGGACACGCACAGGAAGCCTGGTGCGGGGAGCTGCTACCGGAGGACTGGTGTGTAGAGGTGGCTCTGGATAGACCGGACCGTGCAGGCGCACTGGAGCTCTAGAGCACCGAGCCTGCCCAAGCTTCCCTGGCTCGATGCCCACTCTAGCCCGGCCAATAGGAAGAGCTGGTATGTGCCTCACCGGGCTATGCTCCCGCACTGAAAACACCGTGCGCTCCATAGCATAACACGGTGCCTGCCCGGTCTCTCTAGCCCAACGGTGAGCACAGGGAGTATGCGCAGGTCTCCTACCTGGCATAACTATTCTCCCTTCTAGCTCCTCCCCAATAATTTTTTTGGGCTGTTTTTCCGGTTTCCTTGCCAACCGTGTTCCCTCGTATCGTCGGCTCCTATCTCCCGCTGCCTCTGCTCTCCTTAGTGCCTCCACCTGTTCCCATGGGAGGCGATCTCTTCCGGCCAATATCTCCTCCCAAGTGTAACAACCTTTACCATCCAATACGTCTTCCCATGTCCATTCTCCAAATAGTTCATCCTCCCTTTGCTGCTCCAGCTGTCGCTGCCTGTTTAAACCAGCGCCTCTCCGTTTTTCCCGGCGTGTCTTTTTCGTTGATTCGATTCGCCTGTAGCCCTCTTCGCATTGCTGTAGGGAATCCCAGGCGGGCTCCTGCACATGCCCTGGGTCGGCCGCCCACCTGTCAATTTCTTCCCACGTAGTATAATCCATATCGTCCTCCTTCAGATCCTGCCAGTTCACACGCTGCTCGGTCTGTGAATCGTGGTGGGTGATTCTGTAATGATCTTCGTCTGTTGTTTGTAGAAAGTCAGATCGAAATGCAGCGTGTAGGTTACTCATGACTTTTAATGAAGCTAATACGGTACATGAAATAACGGAAGAAGAAAACAACAAACGAGTGAAACTAATACAGCCTATCTGGTGACTAACACTAAGACAGGTACAATCACCCACGAAATACAACGCGCACTCAGGCTGCCTAAATACGGTTCCCAATCCGAGACAACGAGAATCAGCTGACTCCAATTAGGAATCGCCTCAGGCAGCCAAGCCTAACTAGACACACCCCTACTAATACACACTCCTAATTAATACAAACCCCAATACGAAATACAACATATAAACCCATGTCACACCCTGGCCTACCCAAACATATAACAAAAACACAAGATACAATGACCAAGGCGTGACAATATATATATATTTATATAAAACCTGAAAGTCCGCTCAGCAAGGAAGAAGCTACTGCTCCAGAACCGCCATAAAAAATCCTGACTATGGTTTGCAACTGCACATGGGGACAAAGATCATACTTTTTGGAGAAATGTCTCTTGTCTGATGAAGCAAAAATATAATTGTTGGGCCATAATGACCATCGCTATGTTTGAGGGAAAAGGTAGGAGGCTTGTAAACCGAAGAACACCATCCCAACTGTGAAGCACGGGGGTGGCAGCATCATGTTGTGGGGCTGCTTTGCTGTAGGAGGGACTGTTGCACTTCACAAAATAGATGACATCATGAGAAGGGAAAATTATGTGGACATATGGTCGCAAATGGTGCCTCCAAATCGACAATGACACCAAGCATGCAAATTGGCTTAAGGACAACAAAGTCAAGGCATCGGAGTGGCCATCACAAAGCCCTGACCTCAATCCTATAGAAAATGTGTGGGCAGAACTGAAAAAGCATGTGCGAGCAAGGAGGCCTAGAAACCTGACTCAGTTACATCAGCTCTGTCAGGAGGAATGGGCCAAAATTCACCCAACATTGTGGGATGCTTGTGGAAGGCTACCCAAAACGTTTGACCCAAGTTAAACCATTTGAAGGCAATGCTATCAAATACTAATTGAGTGCATGTAAACTTCTGACCCACTGGGAATGTGATGAAGGACAAAATCCCTGAAATAAATCATTCTCTAAATTTTTCTGACATTTCATATTCTTAAAATAAAGTGGTGATCCTAACTGACCTAAGACAGGGATTTTTTACTAGGATTAAATGTCAGGAATTGTGAAAAACGGAGTTTAAATGTATTTGGCTAGAGTGTATGTAAACCTCCGACTTCAACTGTACATACCTAGGAAGTTTTGCTTAAATCAATAAAAAAAACAAATGTTATTGACGAAATATGTTTTTATTTTAAATATTGTTGCTGCCTCTCTCTCTTGATTATTAACCTGCGGAACATTCCCCATCTTTTGATTGGTATAGTTGATTACAATAATTATTGTTGTATTTTCTTGGATTAAACTAAGATTAGACATTTGTTACAATCAGTGTCATGTATTCATGGGTGCCAAGCAAAGCCAGGCTTCCCCAAAATATTTTAAAAAATAAAAACATACAATAATCCTTCAATTCGCAAGAGTGTTGATAGCATCCGAGCGAACAAAACAACGCCCCTCTGTCTCTGTATGTGAAGCCCATCTATCTGATTCTGTCTGGTAAAAATAATATGATATTGTTGCCGCCCGTAGCACTGAATACATGGAAAGCCAGCAAGCATTTGACCTCATTTGATTATAAAAATAAAATATGTAGCCAATCAGTGTTTAGCTCATCTGATTGACTTCTACTGTGAATCACCTCAAAAGCCAAATGTAATTCATATTTTAAAAACTTGAATTGTTGCATATCGTTGTGTTGTTGTCTTCCGGTGGTTAATCCTCCTTACTGGCCAATGATTATAATGGAAATTCTGATCCAACCAGAAACGTACATGTTGCCCCTGGCCTGAGGGGATGGAAGTTCAATATGTAGCTATATGTAGTAGGCTAACTAGCTGGCCTGGAATTTTAACCAGGTAGCCTAGGACAACAAACACTAAAAGCTTGTGCTAAATCATGACATAGTCATAGACCGTTTAGGCAACATGAAAGAGGAGAATGGCATTAGCATTTCTCTACAAGTAGGGTGAGTCTAGGGCCTGTGGCGTCTTAAAATGTTGTCAGCCTGAGAGTGTGCACATGCAGCGATTCTGTGTTGAGCAGTTAACAAAGAAATAGGTACTCCTATATGCTTAATTTTTGAGTTATTAATGTAACTTTAGTTGTTCTACAAACGTTAGGCTACATGTTTAGATTTTTAATACATTGTAAGGCTACATGATGCGACTCTAATGAGGATTTGAAAACAGTTGCTTGAAAGGACTGAGCTCTGCTTTGTTTTTTTTTGCGTAGGCTGTACACACCTCATCAGTCTCTCATTCACAATATGACAAGCACCTGATAATGCCTCAAATTCCCCGGTGGCATCCCCTTATTGTGGTCGTAATACCCACAACAACATCCATGCCTTTTGCAGCCTGTGGCCATTTTGCCCTTGCGCTAAATATAATAATGATAATTCCCTTCTCCCTGAGTGCTGCGTGCTCTGAAGCACCTCTCACTCACATGGTTCTCCATCATGTGATTGGGCCTTTCTCACAGGCTACAAGGGAAGACAGACACATTGGGGACGCAACTGCGTGCGTCCTTATCCGAGGTGCATATTGAAGATATTGTTAACATGTACTTTTCGTCAGACAACAACATGAGTCGGACTAAGAAAAGCAAAAGCACTTGTCATTGACAATCTACTATCCCCCATAGTACAAGAGTTGACCTATTCTATTCGGTGCGAGAAAGAAATATTCCAAACATAGTCTGGGACAGTTGTCGGATGTAATAGATCTCAAATTAATACAACCACTAACATAAAAAAATTAGGCTGACGCAACAGATCAGAACGTTTAGCTTAAAGTGTTGATAAACTATTTGGCTATTTCTTCACATTATAAGTGCAGCAATGCTATTAAACACAAATGTTCCATTAGCACAAAAACACCATTTTCAAAAGTGACCACAAATGTGATTACGCATGTAATGCCTTTATTATAAAGGTTCATTTTTATGATGAAATTATCTTCCCCAAACTTGAAACACGCGCGATGGTTATGTATGCCAGTCAGGCTCTAAACCTCTTGTAAAGCGGATCAATGTGCTTAATTTGAATAAGTTACATTTACATTTAAGTCATTTAGCAGACGCTCTTATCCAGAGCGACTTACAAATTGGTGCATTCACCTTATGACATCCAGTGGAACAACCACTTTACAATAGTGCATCTAAATATTTTAAGGGGGGAGGGGGTGAGAAGGATTACTTTATCCTATCCTAGGTATTCCTTAAAGAGGTGGGGTTTCAGGTGTCTCCGGAAGGTGGTGATTGACTCCGCTGTCCTGGCGTCGTGAGGGAGTTTGTTCCACCATTGGGGAGCCAGAGCAGCGAACAGTTTTGACTGAGCTGAGCGGGAACTGTACTTCCTCAGTGGTAGGGAGGCGAGCAGGCCAGAGGTGGATGAATGCAGTGCCCTTATTTGGGTGTAGGGCCTGATCAGAGCCTGGAGGTACTGAGGTGCCGTTCCCCTCACAGCTCCGTAGGCAAGCACCATGGTCTTGTAGCGGATGCGAGCTTCAACTGGAAGCCAGTGGAGAGAGCGGAGGAGCGGGGTGACCACTTTAGTTGTGATACAAACCTTATCAAAACATATAGGCCATATAGGCTAGGATACATGAGGTGTGCCACTGTGATTCGAAAAGATGCAAAAAAAGGCATAGTTTCTTGCCTTACCCTGGCATCATCAAGTGATCATACAGTGCCTTGGGAAAGTATTCGGCCCACTTGAACTTTGCGACCTTTTGCCACATTTCAGGCTTCAAACATAAAGATATAAAACTGTATTTTTTTGTGAAGAATCAACAACAAGTGGGACACAATCATGAAGTGGAACGACATTTATTGGATATTTCAAACTTTTTTAACAAATCAAAAACTGAAAAATTGGGCGTGCAAATAGTGAAGGACGCACCTGTTTACTTTGACTTGCAGCAACTCTCTGTGGTTCTAAATCAATAGATGTTTAGCAGTCTGAAAATTTTGGAAACATGAACTTGCTTGACCTTGCTGTAGGTCATGTAACTGTTTGTTATATGCAATATGTTTTGTGGACTTCACCAGACCCCTGTTGCTCTCCGGGTTTGTGATGAAACACAAAACTGGTTTTGGTTGAATTTATTCTGCCACTGTCTTCTTATTGTCTTGGCCTTAGGCCTATACAGTATATCACAGTGTCAAGTAATATGAACTAACAGGTTATAGAGCAAAAAACTCTATCACAACACATAGGTTGCACCACTACTGGTTACAATTAACCCCCTCTTACATCTCATTACAGGTGATGTACTGCACTTGTCTGGAGGACAAATATTGAGTTTGCACGTTTTTTGTAAGCAAGGTGCTAGAATCTTTCCTGGGTGGAGTTAACACTCTATTTCCTCCGCTTTCACCCGGCGGTATAATGACCTGAGCAGAACCGACAGCGAAGTCGGCTATGAGGAATGGAGTTATACAAAATAACAATGATGATAAACGATGATGATAAACGATAAACAAATTTCTGATCATTAATTAATAAACATATTAACAGCCAACAGGCAAATGCGAGTGTTATGTCTGTCATTAGTTAGAAAAGATATTCTTGCTTTTCTTTCTTATCTTGTTTTAGTTACTGACGACATTGGCTTACATTTGCTGCCCCTAGATTATTCACTGTATAATGGGTGTGCAAGCCAGTAATGAACAGGTACGATGCATTAATTGTTGTACTTTATCCAACTATCATGCTCAAAATGTTTAACCAAAACATCTCCTAAATAACTTGGGACTTCTGCGGTCTTTTGATGGCACGCGCCTGGTTGAGGGTCTCTGAACCTGTCCAATCACCGCCCTCATCCTGTTTACCAATGAAATCGAGTCTATGGGCTATGAAATGTTCATTGCAACTGTGGGTGTGAAACGTAAACTCACTCGCTTTTGAATATCGCCTTGGTCCGTACAATTGACCTTATTTTAGCACCCCAAAAACATAATACTTCCAGATGAACTGTAATGTCAATACCATTGTAAAGCACAATTTCTCCGCTTTCCAACAGAATCAATGACATGACCCCCACGCTGCCTGTTTCTGCATGATTCAAGAAGGCAATGAGCCCCATCGGGTCTTTTTAAAAATGGCGGGTGTAGAAGCAAAACTAATGTGTGGTAGTGAGGAGAGATGTCGTGTGGGAAAATGGCTTTTTTTCACTCAATCTGTCCAACTTATCACCTTATCGCCTCTAAAATGTAAATAAAACACTATAAAGAGTTTGTGTCATTACATACCTATTTGAAGGTTTGGGTCGAATTTGAATCAGGTTTTTAAGGCGGTGCTAAAGTGATCTTAGAAGTAAACAGCAGCTTTGAGAATGATGATCGCATGCAATGATGACGAAAAAAAATGACTAGGTATCCACCCCGTCACTGTCCATTTCTTGTTTTTAAAGGATGAGAGAAGTGCTACACTTGGTGGAGAGAGATTGTAAGACAGAAATAGTTGCTTTATGCGTGCTGTACGTACGGCATGACAAGTCACGATGTAACGCAGGGTCCGTTTTTTTCAATTTTTCCCCAATACTATAGAGCCATTACCATGTCAATCAACGCTTGAATAGAAACGTAGTTCACACCCCCGATTTTGAAGTCAACACAGTTGCTACAGTCCCATTAGTTTTCTTTGTAGCCTCGTTTGAATGTTGCGGTTATGCACATTTGTACGGAATGGGGTGAGTTTAAGTTAGCTAGCTAGCACACTATTGTATGCAAGTCAATGAGAACAAGATGTAGTTTTTGGCAGATTTCTTTCCCCATTATATATGTTTTGGCTCTTAAATAATTTTGGTTACAAACGAGGGCTCATGAAGTGTATTTAAATATGTACAGATGAACCACGCTAATGATATGTATTTTAGAAGGCTACTTTTGATCAAATTTGAATCTAATGGACGCATGCTAATTGTCAACCACTAGCTAGCTTAGTGATAGGCGATAGAATTTCATTTTTTTAGCTTCTATTATTTTTAGCTGTTCATTGGTTTTTGTTTGAAAACGTGTGAATGTGTTTGCTTTTGGGATGAATGTAAACACATTGTCACACCCTAATCAGTTTCACCTGTCCTCATTATTGTCTCCACTGCCTCCAGGTGTCTCTTCTTTTCCCCAGTGCATTAATCCCTGTGTTTCCTGTCTCTCTGTGCCAGTTGCATGTTTCCAAGTTAACCAGTGTTTTTCCCGTTCTCCTGCTTTTTGCATTCTCCTTTTCTAGTCCTCCCAGTTTTGACCCTTGCCTGTTTCTGGACTTTATACCCGCCTGCTTGACCATTCTGCCCGCCTTGAACACGAGCCTGGACTCTGATCTGTTTTTGACCTTTTTGCCTGTCCACGACCATTCTCTTGCCTACCCCATTGGATTAATAAACATTGTAAGACTGAAATCATCGGCCTCCTGTGTCTGCATTTGGGTTGTGCATTGATACAGATACTTTTCTACAAAGAGATGATATTGAATTAGGGCTGTCAGAGTTAACTTTTTGTAATATTTATTTTATTGTGATTAGTCTCAGTGTCTGTAAGCATTTCAAAATACACTGAAAACATCCAAAATATATAATCTATATAACTAAAAACAAGAATGTGATTATCACGTTCTGACCTTTATTTCCTTTGTTTTGTCATTATTTAGTATGGTCAGGGCGTGAGTTGGGGTGGGCAGTCTATGTTTGTTTTTCTATGATTTGGGTATTTCTATGTTTCGGCCTAGTATGTGTGACAATACAGAGGCAGATGCAAGATGCAAGCAACGATGGTTTAATGAATACAGTTTACAGCAGCAACAGGACAGACAGACTGTACTCAGACGGAATCCAACCCAGGAACTAGGGCGCATCTTCCGATGATAGCGTGCTGAGAAACCCAGGGGAGCGTGTCCGGATGGGTAGGAAGGAGCACAGCAGATAACCCACACAAGGGCGGCGAGAGATGAGCACGGACACACAACACAACCTCAGGGAAGTAACAACGATCTGACAACAAGAAACACTGGTTACAGAACATATAAAGGGAAGATAAGTGGTTCCAGCTGGCGCAGACAATCAGGCCGAGATTGGGAACCACGCCCACACAAACACGGGATAGAGAGAGAGAGAGAGAGAGAGAAAGAGAAAGAGAGAGGGAGGCAGTGGATTCATGAACCGTGACAATACCCCCCCCCCCCCTAGGAACGCCTCTTGGCGTTCCCAGGCGAATTTACCTGTCGATTGAAATCATTGATAAGGGAGTGATCCAGAATGTCCCTAGCAGGTACCCAACTTCTCTCCTCCGGGCTGTAACCCTCCCAGTCCACCAGGTACTGGAATCCGCGTCCCCTCCTTCTAGAGTCCAAAATACGATTGACAGAAAAGGTGGGTTCCCCATCAACAAGTCGTGTCGGCGGGGGAACCGGGACCGGCGGGTTAATGCGTGCCTGAAACACAGGTTTTATTTTAGACACATGAAAGGTAGGATGAATTCTCCTATACGCCGGAGGAAGCTTGAGCCGGACCGCCACCGGACTAATGATCCTGGTGACTTTGAACGGGCCGATAAATTTGGGGGCATGCTTGTTCGAAACGGATCGGAGTGGAATGTTCTTAGTAGAAAGCCACACTCTTTGGCCAACGACGTATACCGGAGGCTTCGACCGGTGGTGATCGGCCTTAGCCTTGGTGCGCGCCCCCACCCGGAGAAGAGTCTCACGGGCTCTGCTCCATGCGTGACGGCACCTCTGGATGAAAGCGTGAGCGGAGGGAACAGTGACCTCGGACTCCGTACTGGGAAAGATAGGTGGTTGGTAACCTAAACTACACTCAAACGGAGAGAGACCCGTGGCTGCCACTGGCAACGACCAGAGCGTACTCAACCATAGAGAGTTGTTGACTCCAGGAAGAGGGATTCTTAGAAACCAAACATCGCAACACACTCTCCAAATCTTGGTTGGCCCTCTCCATTTGACCGTTGCTCTGGGGATGAAACCCTGAAGACAGGCTGACACTCGCTTCCAGTAACCTACAAAACTCTTGCCAAAACTTGGACACAAATTGGGGCCCCCTGTCAGAAACTACGTCCATCGGCAGGCCATGTAAGCGAAAGACGTGATCCACGACAGTTACCGCTGTCTCCTTGGCAGATGGTAATTTAGGCAAGGGAATAAAATGAGCCGCCTTCGAGAACCGGTCCACCACGGTCAAAACAACCGTCTTGCCCTGGGAGGGCGGAAGGCCGGTAACAAAATCTAGCGCGATGTGGGACCAGGGTCTCGAAGGGACCGACAGCGGTTGGAGTAACCCATCTGGGGGTCGATTAGAAGTCTTCCCAGTGGCACAAACCGAGCAAGCCAAGACAAAACTGTGAATGTCACGAGCCATCAGTGGCCACCAAAAGCGTTGCTTAACCAAAAAGCTAGTGCGGCTGACTCCTGGATGACACGCTACGTTGGAGCAATGCCCCCACCGAATAACATCGGACCGACACCCCTCCGGCACAAACAACCGATTAGGCGGGCAACCGGGCGGAGGCGTTACCCCTTCTAAGGCCATTTTGACCCTCGATTCAACCTCCCAGGAGACCACTAGGGTCCCGGGTAGGATGCACTCGGGAGTGGATGGGCGTTCGGAATGGTCAAAAATGCGAGAAAGGGAATCGGGTTTGACATTCTTGGAACCCGGGCGATACGAGAGAGAGAAGTCAAAACGTCCGAAAAAGAGTGCCCACCGCGCCTGCCTGGAGTTGAGTCGCTTGGCGGTTCTGATATATTCCAAATTCTTGTGATCGCTCCAAACTATAAAAGGTACCCCCGGTATATATGTATTCTCTCAACCCTATGCAATGACAGGGTTAAGTTGATGCAAGTGCTCCCCTCCCTCCCTCCCTCCCTCCCTCCCTCCCTCCCTCCCTCCCTCCCTCCCTCCCTCCCTCCCTCCCTCCCTCCCTCCCTCCCTCCCTCCCTCCCTCCCTCCCTCCCTCCCTCCCATCCTTATCCTGCCTCTGTCTCTCCCTCCCTCCTGCAGCTGCCCACCCAACCCCTCCTCCGGCTACAGGGTGGGTAGGATGTATGTTGAGAGAGGAGCTCTGTGAAAGTGTGTAGGAGAGGCTAAGAAAAACATTCCGGCCTGGCAGGAATATCATTAGAGAGGAGGATTGGAGGAATGGAGGGAGGGGGAGAACCAGGAAGAGAGAGAGAGTGCCAGGGCTGGTGTATGAATGGGTGCGGGGTGAGGCAGGGGAGGGTGTGGATGTGGATGCAGGGGGGTGAGGTAATAACTTGGGGAGAGAGTGTGTGTGGTGAGATCACATTCATTACATTACATTACATTACATTTAAGTCATTTAGCAGACGCTCTTATCCTCTCCCTGTCTTGTCATGCTATTGATTTTGGGCCTGGCTGGGAGAGGGAGGGAGGGAGAGAGAGAGAGAGAGAGAGAGAGAGAGAGAGAACTGCCGGTGTGAACCAGTCCGACCACGCCAGGGGTGTAGCCTTGGCATTGCCTCAATGAGAACTGTTTCGTCTCTATCCTACCCCTCCCTCTCTCCTCTCTTTCTCTACCCCCCTTCTCGCTACTCCCCCCCCCTTTTGCGCTCGCGCTCTCTCTCTCTCTCACAAACTCTTTCTCCACCTCTCATTTTTTACAAGTGTTACATTGGTTTCCTAGCCAGACTTTGCTCATGGTGGTGGATAAGGGCCTGTTTAGCATGTTCTATGGAGACTATGGTACATGGGACAATGTCTATGGCACATACCAGTACATATTGTTGTGAATTGTTGTGAATTCTACTGCTTTCACCCCTACTCCAATAGCAACAAAAATATTGTCAACTTCAGATAGACAACTCCATACATTTCTGAATAAAACAAAGTAAAAACAAGTGTACATTGTGTGATCTCCAGAATAGTGAACCTGAACCTGAACTGTATGTACACACCCATACTGTAATCCTCTCTTCCTTGACATAACACTGTCATACTGTATCTATTAACCACATTTGTGTGAATTAAAGTTGCCCCAGTCGTGGCAGGTTGTCTGACTATGATAAGAACGTAGACGCAGAGCTTCACAGGTAATTTATTTTATCTTCTCTTAACTAGGCAAGTCAGTTAAGAACAAATTCTTAATTTCAATGACAGCCTAGGAATAGTGGGTTAACTGCCTGTTCAAGGGTAGGCTAGTCTATTATGGATAAGAGCAAGATTATTTCTGTTTGTCATACGGAAGTTAAGCACCAACCATCAGGTCACCAGAATAAGGCCCCTGATATTTATTGGAAGGAGCATCAAGCTCATGATCCTGCACTTTCACCACCCTGTGCAGTTCATCATCATTTATTTTATCTGTAGTACTGCATGGTTTCCTGAGTCGTAGTGGGAGGACCACTCACCATATAATCGCATGTCTCCAAGTTTACTTTGATATGATGGTTATTTCCACCACCATTTCTCACATAATACATTTTACATATACAAAAAGATCCCAAATCAAATCAAATTTTATTTGTCACATACACATGGTTAGCAGATGTTAATGCGAGTGTAGCGAAATGCTTGTGCTTCTAGTTCCGACAATGCAGTGATAACCAACAAGTAATCTAACTAACAATTCCAAAACTACTGTCTTATACACAGTGTAAGGGGATAAGGAACATGTACATAAGGATATATGAATGAGTGATGGTACAGAGCAGCATACAGTAGATGGTATCGAGTACAGTATATACATATGAGATGAGTGTGTAGACAAAGTAAACAAAGTGGCATAGTTAAAGTGGCTAGTGATACATGTGTTACATAAGGATGCAGTCGATGTTGTAGAGTACAGTATATACATATGCATATGAGATGAATAATGTAGGGTAAGTAACATTATATAAGGTAGCATTGTTTAAAGTGGCTAGTGATATATTTACATCATTTCCCATCAATTCCCATTATTAAAATGGCTGGAGTTGGGTCAGTGTCAATGACAGTGTGTTGGCAGCAGCCACTCAATGTTAGTGGTGGCTATTTAACAGTCTGATGGCCTTGAGATAGAAGCTGTTTTTCAGTCTCTCGGTCCCAGCTTTGATGCACCTGTACTGACCTCGCCTTCTGGATGATAGCGGGGTGAACAGGCAGTGGTTCGGTGGTTGATGTCCTTGATGATCTTTATGGCCTTCCTGTAACAACGGGTGGTGTAGGTGTCCTGGAGGGCAGGTAGTTTGCCCCCGGTGATGCGTTGTGCAGTCCTCACTACCCTCTGGAGAGCCTTACGGTTGAGGGCGGAGCAGTTGCCGTACCAGGCGGTGATACAGCCCGCCAGGATGCTCTCGATTGTGCATCTGTAGAAGTTTGTGAGTGCTTTTGGTGACAAGCCGAATTTCTTCAGCCTCCTGAGGTTGAATAGGCGCTGCTGCGCCTTCTTCACGACGCTGTCAGTGTGAGTGGACCAATTCAGTTTGTCTGTGATGTGTATGCCGAGGAACTTAAAACTAGCTACCCTCTCCACTACTGTTCCATCGATGTGGATAGGGGGTGTTCCCTCTGCTGTTTCCTGAAGTCCACAATCATCTCCTTAGTTTTGTTGACGTTGAGTGTGAGGTTATTTTCCTGACACCACACTCCAAGGGCCCTCACCTCCTCCCTGTAGGCCGTCTCGTCGTTGTTGGTAATCAAGCCTACCACTGTTGTGTCGTCCGCAAACTTGATGATTGAGTTGGAGGCGTGCGTGGCCACGCAGTCGTGGGTGAACAGGGAGTACAGGAGAGGGCTCAGAACGCACCCTTGTGGGGCCCCCGTGTTGAGGATCAGCGGGGAGGAGATGTTGTTGCCTACCCTCACCACCTGGGGGCGGCCCGTCAGGAAGTCCAGTACCCAGTTGCACAGGGCGGGGTCGAGACCCAGGGTCTCGAGCTTGATGACGAGCTTGGAGGGTACTATGGTGTTGAATGCCGAGCTGTAGTCGATGAACAGCATTCTCACATAGGTATTCCTCTTGTCCAGGTGGGTTAGGGCAGTGTGCAGTGTGGTTGAGATTGCATCGTCTGTGGACCTATTTGGGCGGTAAGCAAATTGGAGTGGGTCTAGGGTGTCAGGTAGGGTGGAGGTGATATGGTCCTTGACTAGTCTCTCAAAGCACTTCATGATGACGGAAGTGAGTGCTACGGGCGGTAGTCGTTTAGCTCAGTTACCTTAGCTTTCTTGGGAACAGGAACAATGGTGGCCCTCTTGAAGCATGTGGGAACAGCAGACTGGTATAGGGATTGATTGAATATGTCCGTAAACACACCGGCCAGCTGGTCTGCGCATGCTCGGAGGGCGCGGCTGGGGATGCCGTCTGGGCCTGCAGCCTTGCGAGGGTTAACACGTTTAAATGTCTTACTCACCTCGGCTGCAGTGAAGGAGAGACTGCATGTTTCCGTTGCAGGCCGTGTCAGTGGCACTGTATTGTCCTCAAAGCGGGCAAAAAGTTATTTAGTCTGCCTGGGAGCAAGACATCCTGGTCCGTGACTGGGCTGGATTTCATCTTGTAGTCCGTGATTGACTGTAGACCCTGCCACATGCCTCTTGTGTCTGAGCCATTGAATTGAGATTCCACTTTGTCTCTGTACTGACGCTTAGCTTGTTTGATAGCCTTACGGAGGGAATAGCTGCACTGTTTGTATTCAGTCATGTTGCCAGACACCTTGCCCTGATTAAAAGCAGTGGTTCGCGCTTTCAGTTTCACGCGAATGCTGCCATCAATCCACGGTTTCTGGTTAGGGAATGTTTTTATCGTTGCTATGGGAACGACATCTTCGACGCACGTTCTAATGAACTCGCACACCGAATCAGCGTATTCGTCAATATTCCCATCTGATGCAATACGAAACATGTCCCAGTCCACGTGATGGAAGCAGTCTTGGAGTGTAGAGTCAGCTTGGTCTGACCAGCGTTGGACAGACCTCAGCGTGGGAGCCTCTTGTTTTAATTTCTGTCTGTAGGCAGGGATCAGCAAAATGGAGTCGTGGTCAGCTTTTCCGAAAGGGGGCGGGGCAGGGCCTTATATGCGTCGCGGAAGTTAGAGTAACAATGATCCAAGGTTTTACCACCCCTGGTTGCGCAATCGATATGCTGATAAAATTTAGGGAGTCTTGTTTTCAGATTGGCTTTGTTAAAATCCCCAGCTACAATGAATGCAGCCTCCGGATAAATGTTTTCCAGTTTGCAAAGAGTTAAATAAAGTTCGTTCAGAGCCATCGATGTGTCTGCTTGGGGGGGGGATATATACGGCTGTGATTATAATCGAAGAGAATTCTCTTGGAAGATAATGCGGTCTACATTTGATTGTGAGGAATTCTAAATCAGGTGAACAGAAGGATTTGAGTTCCTGTATGTTTCCTTCATCACACCATGTCCCGTTAGTCATAAGGCATACGCCCCCCTCCACTCTTCTTACCAGATAGATGTTTGTTTCTGTCGGCGCGATGCGTGGAGAAACCCGTTGGCTGTACCGCCCTGGATAGCGTCTCTCCAGTGAGCCATGTCTCCGTAAAGCAGAGAACGTTGCAGTCTCTGATGTCCCTCTGGAATGCCACCCTTGCTCGGATTTCATCAACCTTGTTGTCGAGAGACTGGACATTGGCAAGAAGAATACTGGGAAGTGGTGCGCGATGTGCCCTTTTTCGGAGTCTGACCAGAACACCGCCGCGTTTCCCTCTTTTTCGGAGTCGTTTCCTTGGGTCGCTGCATGCGATCCATTCCGTTGTCCTGTTTGTAAGGCAGAACACAGGATCCGCGTCGCGGAAAACATATTCTTGGTCGTACTGATGGTGAGTTGACGCTGATCTTATATTCAGTAGTTCTTCTCGACTGTATGTAATGAAACCTAGGATGACCTGGGGTACTAATGTAAGAAATAACACGTAAAAAAACAAAAAACTGCATGTCCAACAAACAAATGATCTGTTGGCATTTATAAAATTGTACCGAAACTTCCTGTTTCCCATCACAGCTGATTTATTTTTGTATACGGTATGGCTCGCATAAAAACTGTGGATGGAAACGTGGTTACAGGTGTAATTTCACTAATTAATCAAGAGACACATTCCTGGGCAAATTTACAAAATGAATAAAATGAAGCAAAGATTTCTCACGTACCATTGTATTATTTATTCACTTGTAATACTGTGTAAAATGAAATGCAATTTTGGGAGATCTTAAAACACATCACTTCATTCCATAAAGTCTAAGGCCGTCCTCAGTTGACCCAAGGAATAACTGCCAAAATAAAGATAACACCAATGTCTTAAAGTCCCAGTGCAGTCAAAAACGTGATTTTCTTGTGTTTTATAAACAGTGTACAGTATTTCCACACAATAAGGTTGGACTAATACTGTGAAAATGTGAGAATACTGATAATGCCCTTTTTCTCCCCAATTTTGTAATATCCAATTGTAATCTTGCCTCATCGCTGGATCACGGGAGCGGCAACAGTCGAGTTATGCGTCCTCTCAAACATGACCGTGCTTCTTAACACCTGCCGGCTTAACCCGGAAGCCAGCTGCACCAATGTGTCAGAGGAAACACTGTTCAACTCACGATGGAAGTCAACCTGCAGGCACCCGGCCCGCCACAAGGAGTCTCTAGAGCGGATTGAGCCAAGTAAAGCCCTGGGCCAATTGTGCACCGCCCAATGCGACTCCCGGTCGAGGCCAAACCACTCCGCCAATAAGTTAGTTTTCAGTTTTCTCCTCCCCACTAAGGCCAGGCTCAGACTCATTCTTGCTTGAGAAATTTCTCTTTGCTAAGAAGCTTGTATCTTTTTTACAATTTTAAATAAAAACATTCACAGTAAGGTCTTAATTGATACTCAGAAATGATTTGATATTGAGATAAAAACAGCTGCATTGGACCTTTTAACAGGGCGTTGGTCACCACGAATTGCCAGAACAGCTTAAATACACCTTGCATCGATTCTACAAGTGTCTGGAACTCTATTGAGGGAAGCGACACCAGACTTCCACGAGAAATTCCATAATTTGGTGTTTTGTTGATGGTGGTGGAAAACGATATTTCAGGCGCTGCTCCAGAATCTCCCATGAGTGGCCTGCTGAGTGGTGCAGCAGTCTAAGGCACTGCATCGCAGTGCTAGAGGCGGTACTACAGATCCGGGTTTGATCCCGTGCTGTGTCGCCATGAGACGGCGTACAATTGGCCCAGCGTCGTCCTGGTTAGGGGAGGGTTTGGCTGGCTAGGATGTCCTTGTCCAATCACACTCTGGGGTCCGGGTGCATGCACTTCGATCCCCAGCTGTACTGTGTTTCCTCCGACACATTGGTGTGTCTGGCTTCCAGCAGTGTGTCAAGAAGCAGTGAGGCTTGGCGGGGTTGTGTTTCGGAGGATCTTTACCTCTCCTGAGTCCGTACAGGAGTTGCAGCGATAGGACATGACTGTAACTACCAATTGGATATCAGAAAAAGAGGTAAAAATATATAAAAATAATATTACTATCTCCATGAGTGATTAATTCGGTTGAGATCTGCTGACTGAAACATACACACACACACACACCCTTTAAACCCCCTATACACTTTTGAGACCCTTAATTAACTCAGGAACTACACCTGTGTGTAATCACCTGCTTTCAATATACTTTCTATCCCTCATTTACTCAAATGTTTCCTTTATTTTGGCAGTTACCTGTATGTATACAATAGGTCTATAGTTGGCATTAACATCACTGATCACACATTATTATATTCTCATTATGTTTCTATAGAGCCTTCACAATGATGTGTGTGTTCTTACGTGCTACCAGGCAGGTACCAACCCACACCCAACACACACACACACACTCTCAGATAGCCCACCACACCACAGCACACACCTTGACCCAACACACTGAGGTAGATAGCCCACTTATCTCATTCTCTGTTCTTTACTTTTGTAATTATCTAGCTTATTACCTGGTGACAAAGGTATTGTCTTGAGGCCTTGCCATCTCTGTTAAGAGGTTAATGCCCCAGCCCCAGCATCAATTCCAACAGCCACACCCAAGCTCAGTCCCAGTTCTAGACCCAGTCCAAGATGATACTGTAAAAGCCCAAGTCACAGTCCCAGTTCCATAGCCCAAATCCCAAACCAAAAACCAGTTATAGCCCCAGCCCCAGCCCGAGCCCCATGCAGGTAATGTGTGAGTCCTAGCCAAGGAGCAGGTTAGTTACCAAGTTTTGCCTGTGACTGTGTCACTCCCCTCAGCACAGCACAGGTGGACATGTGGGGTATGCTGCCAAATACTTTTGGTTTAGAGGGAAGGAGGGGTGTTGGTTGTTGGGTGGGTGTGCACTTTTGTTTTGTCTTTTATGTAACAGTTTGGTGGTAAGGTTAATTTTCCTCTCCCTGCCGAAGCTGACACACCTTCAGTGCAAATTTGAGCTCTTCTGTCGTCTCTTACTCACTCTCTCTCTATATATCTCTCTCTCACTTTTGCATGCCTGCCACAGAGGACAGGACTCTGCTTCCTGACAGACAGGGACCGAGAGTAGAGTGAGAAGAAGAAACTGAAATACAAAACACCTGTCTTTGTTAAAAGGTCAGTAACTCTATTTCTGTTTTTTTCTTCTCATTTCAGTCTTGTGTTTAAAAAAAATTAGTTCTCACAGACTCATTAGTCAAGATTTCTAGTGGAGAGATTGTAGGGCTATTCAATATTCATATATCATGCATGGTATACCCTCAGGGTTAGTTACATACTGTACATTATAGAGTCTGCACTGCATACAGACTCATCTACTATGTGCTTTGCCTCAGTATCAAGTCACTAATCCTTTCCTACACACTGACAGAGTGAGTGCATTTCAATCAGTTCAACATGCTTTCAAATGTTTCCAAAGTGTGACTTTCTAGTAAAAGGAGAGGCTGGGAGAGACTTGAACAACTTTGCTAAAAAAGTCTCACTGTATTTAGGAAACCATTCAAATGATGAGGACTTTTTGAATAGATTGCAATGGACTAAATCTGGCACTGTGTGTGTTATTTATGTAATGAATTAATAATTACACAATTAAATCATGCACATGAATGTTTTTTTGTGTAACATAATAACCTGGCATGACATTTTCTTATTGTCGTTACACTTCCCCAAGAGCATCAGCAATGTAATACTTGAATGGTTTTAAGAATATGTAACACACTGCGTTAAGACAATGACAGGATACCAATTTGGAATTATTTATTCAAAATGTTATTTCAGGAAAACATTCTATACAGTTGGAGTTTTGTGTCCATGACATAAAATGAACAGATTTTATATAAAAGAAAACTCTAATTGCCCAGAAACAGATAGAATCCAACCTGCTCACAATTGTCAAGGCCAGAGATATCTATATATGGTTATATAAGGTGTGAATCAAAAGTGGACCATCACACTCTCCCAAAAGCAGTGAGTGGGTGGGTGGGTGCTTGCGTGCAGTCTTTTGTTATGGCATACTGGATACTTTTACTCTGGCTTGTTCACAAACATTTTGGGAATAGCCTCCCTCCCTCTATTTGCACAGCTATAGTGTGGTGTGTGGCAATGCAACAGGCAGTACAACACAATGCCCAGGCATTCAGTATATAGACTCTAGAGTGAGTGTGGTGCCAACATCACACATGGTAATGGCACTGCCTCTTTCTCTCATACTCCCCTGGTGCTGTGACTCAAAATCACAATATTTTTACTATCATGTCAAGTCTCTTCATGTTCAGTCGGTTAGTGTTACTGCAGGACTCGACATTAATCCATGTCCTCTTGCCCGGGACAAGTAAAAAACTATCACGTAGAAAATCACAATGCCTGTAGGCCTGCATTGACAGGCACAAGCGATCTTTCAATCATGCAGTCGCAAGATGCGTTATTGGATCAAAGCGAGCCGCATTTGCAGAATTGTTGATAACAATTTCTAAGACGTTATTTGCCCAGTTATATAAATGTTTGGTCAGCAATGAAAATCATGGAAAAGTAATGTACTCATGTATAACCGCAAATGGCCAACACTCAGTTGATACAGGTGCACAGTTGATGAAACCAATGCTGCACACTCCAGTTGTAAAACCGTCTTTCAAGCACTCAAAATTGGCTATTCAATAGTTACGAAGTTAAAAATATTCTTAAAGTAGCCTAATTTACAAGTAACACTTATGCGATCAGAATTGGATCAGAATTGGATCAAAGTGTCCTCCGGATGCAATGTTTTTGTCACTATCCTCCCAATCTCTGCACAGCATATCAGAGTATAATTATTGTAGGCCTGCATTGACAGGCACAAGCGATCTTTCAATCATGCAGTCGCAAGATGCGTTATTGGATCAAAGCGAGCCGCATTTGCAGAATTGTTGATAACAATTTCTAAGACGTTATTTGCCCAGTTATATAAATGTTTGGTCAGCAATGAAAATCATGGAAAAGTAATGTACTCATGTATAACCGCAAATGGCCAACACTCAGTTGATACAGGTGCACAGTTGATGAAACCAATGCTGCACACTCCAGTTGTAAAACTGTCTTTCAAGCACTCAAAATTGGCTATTCAATAGTTACGAAGTTAAAAAATATTCTTAAAGTAGCCTAATTTACAAGTAACACTTATGCTGTCATAACCTTACAAATAGATAAACATATTAGTTAGCTACTTCATCCACCTTAGCCATTTGTTCCCTGGTTTATTGAATGAGGGAATTATTTCATAAAGACAATAAAAAGTATATGGTTGTAATTATAATGTTGCAGAGCAACCAACACTCATTCAGGAGATTCCAGGAGAGCTACTGGGTGTGCAGGCTTTTGCTCCAGACCTGCTCGAACACACCACATTGTAAAAAAAATCAGCTGCACAACAGGACCTTGAAAAGCTGACTCTGCTGTGTTTGAGCAGAGTTGTATAACGAGCCTGCACACCCAGTAGCGCTCCAGATTAAGGTTTGACAGAGCACACAGATTTTTTACAGAAGCCTTTCAGTGCAGTATTTTACTTTATAGGGGGTTAAGTGCCTTACTCAAGGTCAGAATGTCAGGAGATACAATATATGGGATCAGAGACCAGCAGCCTTCCATAGTCAATACCAGTGATAGTAATGAAGGTTATTTTGTGACACAATTTTCAGTCACCTTTTTTAACCTTTTTATTAATTTTTGGACAAGTGACTTTAGCTTTCGGACAAGTAAACAATCTGTCCTACTTGTCTAAAGGACAAGTGGCTGAAGCAGTTTGTGTCAAGCCCTGTACTGTCCCACATACAGTGGGACAAAAAAGTATTAAGTCAGCCACCAAAAGATGAGAGAGGCCTGTAATTTTCATCATAGGTACACTTCAACTACGACAGACAAAATGAGGGGAAAAAATCCAGAAAATCACATTGTACGATTTTTAATGAATTTATTTGCAAATTATGGTGGAAAATAAGTATTTGGTCACCTACAAACAAGCAAGATTTCTGGCTCTCACAGACCTGTAACTTCTTCTTTAAGAGGCTCCTCTGTCCTCCACTCATTACCTGTATTAATGGCACCTGTTTGAACTTGTTATCAGTATAAAAGACACCTGTCCACAACCTCAAACAGTCACACTACAAACTCCACTATGGCCAAGACCAAAGAGCAGTCAAAGGACACCAGAAACAAAATTGTAGACCTGCACCAGTTTGGGAAGACTGAATCCGCAATAGGTAAGCAGCTTGGTTTGAAGAAATCAACTGTGGGAGCAATTATTAGGAAATGGAAGACATACAAGACCACTGATAATCTCCCTCGATCTGGGGCTCCACGTAAGATCTCACCCCGTGGGGTCAAAATGATCACAAGAACGGTGAGCAAAAAAATCCCAGAACCACATGGGGGGACCTAGTGAATGACCTGCAGAGAGCTGGGACCAAAATAACAAAGCCTACCATCAGTAACACACTACGCCGCCAGGGACTCAAATCCTGCAGTGCCAGGTGTGTCCCCCGGCTTAAGCCAGTACATGTCCAGGCCCGTCTGAAGTTTGCTGGAGAGCATCTGGATGATCCAGAAGAAGATTGGGAGAATGTCATATGGTCAGATGAAATGTCATATGGTCAGATGAAACCAAAATATTTTTGGTAAAAACTCAACTCGTCGTGTTTGGAGGACAAAGAATGCTGAGTTGCATCCAAAGAACACCATACCTACTGTGAAGCATGGGGGTGGAAACATCATGCTTTGGGGCTGTTTCTCTGCAAAGGGACCAGGACGACTGATCCGTGTAAAGGAAAGAATGAATGGGGCCATGTATCGTGAGATTTTGAGTGAAATCCTCCTTCCATCAGTAAGGGCATTGAAGATGAAACGTGGCTGGGTCTTTCAGCATGACAATGATCCCAAACACACTGCCCGGGCAACGAAGGAGTGGCTTCGTAAGAAGCATTTCAAGGTCCTGGAGTGGCCTAGCCAGTCTCCAGATCTCAACTCAGATCTCAGATCTCAGATCTCCCCATAGAAAATCTTTGGGTCCTCCCGGGTGGCGCAGTGTTTAAGGGCACTGTACTGCAGCGCCAGCTGTTCCATCAGAGACTCTGGGTTCACTCCCAGGCTCTGTCGTAACAGACCGGGAGGTCCGTGGGGCGATGCACACTTGGCCTAGCGTCGTCCGGGTTAGGGAGTGCTTGGCCGGTAGGGATGTCCTTGTCTCATCACGCACCAGTGACTCCTGTGGCGGGCCGGGGGCAGTGTGCGCTCACCAAGGTTGCCAGGTGCACGGTGTTTCCTCCAACACATTGGTGCGGCTGGCTTCCGGGTCGGATGCGCGCTGTGTTAAAAAGCAGTGCGGCTTGGTTGGGTTGTGGATCGGAGGATGCATGACTCTCAACCTTTGTCTCTCCCGAGCCCGTATGGGAGTTGCAGCAATGAGACAAGATAGTAGCTACTATACCACAAAAATTGGGGAGAAAAAGGGGTATTTCTTTCTTTTTTTTATCTATAGAAAATCTTTGGAGGGAGTTGAAAGTCTGTGTTGCCCAGCAACAGCCCCAAAACATCACTGCTCTAGAGGAGATCTGCATGAAGAAATGGGCCAAAATACCAGCAACAGTGTGTGAAAACCTTGTGAAGACTTACAGAAAACGTTTGACCTCTGTCATTGCCAACAAATACTTTTGACCACGTTTGACCAAATACTTATTTTCCACCATAATTTGCAAATAAATTCATTAAAAATCCTACAATGTGATTTTCTGAAATGTTTTTCTCATTTTGTCTGTCATAGTTTTTAGGTTTTTTTGTCTGTTATATGATAAATTACAGGCCTCTCTCATCTTTTTTTAAGTGGGAGAACTTGCACAATTGGTGGCTGACTAAATACTTTTTTGCCCCACTGGAATAGTTGCATGGTAGAATAAGAGTAATGCAGTATGGGAAGAGAGACGGGCTCCCGTAGGCCTACCACTGTCCCATCTCTGCACTGTGTGAGTGTGTGATAGTGAGCGTATGTGTGAGTACCATCCTCCTCCTCCACCATAGCGTGGACACAGGTTGTGTGTGTGTGTGTGTGTGTGTGTGTGTGTGTGTGTGTGTGTGTGTGTGTGTGTGTGTGTGTGTGTGTGTGTGTGTGTGTGTGTGTGTGTGTGTGTGTGTGTGTGTGTGTGTGTGTGTGTGTGTGTGTGTGTGTGTGTGTGTGTGTGTGTGTAAACAGCCATCACAGAGCAGAGCAGCTTTAATAGAGGGTGGGAGGAAGCTTGTAAGAGGGTATCGTGGGTGGGAGGCCTGATCTGTGCCAAAAAAGCAAGTTTGGGGGATTTGTGTACTTTGTGTTACTCACGAACAAACGCCTTTCTTAAACCTTCAGGTATGCACTCACACACCCAGAGGTCTCTCCTTCTTTCTTTCTTTCTCTTTCCCTTCCCCCTCTCTCTCCTTCTTTCTTTCTCTTTCATTTCCCTCTCTTTCCTTCTTACTTTCTATTTCCTTTCTCTCTCTCTCTCTCTCTCTACTAATCAATAACTTGAGATTGTCCTCAACTAACCCTGTCTTTTCCCCAATGATAAATGCATCTAAGATTGTACTTGGTAATAGACAACTGTGAACCAAGACTGTCGTTATAGTATGGTAAAAATAATCTTATTGGCTTTAGATCGGTATTGACATATACAGTAAACTACTTATAATAATTTTAATTGCAGTAGAATTTCAAACTCCAAATATATATGACATGACATCTAAAGATCTTCTTAAATGTCTCCTTTATTGTTTTGAAACACAAAGCATTCTGTATCTGAAGTGATAGTGATACTGTACATCCTTGAGAGTTAGTTATGTAGGTGTTTCCTGTGAGGCCAACCGAGCTCATCAAAAATAGTCCTTGTAACCACTGGCAACCCCTTGAGCAGAGCTTTCCACCTCTACTAGCTTTCCTCCCTCCACTAAATTACACAAATACCTTCACAGGCACGACTCAGACGATCAAGCCAAATTAACTCAAAGTGAATTAACAAGACAACAACAGATGTAGAATGTTAAGATTAGAGACATTTATTTATCTTTTTGTCCAGGGACAGAACAGAAACAGAAAATTAGACCACATTAATTTCGTAATGTCTTTCAAAGATCTGGGTTGAAGAAGTGGGTCCACCCACCTGTGTGATGCGGGTAGGAGATGGCAGTTTAAAGAATACATGAGTGTGTGGGTTAGCATTACTCTGTATCGTGCTGTACTTCGGATGGCTGCATTGATCCACCCACCCAACCCAGACACACAGCAGCTTGTGTGGTTCATGAAAGCAAATTACTGTACATTCCCTTGCTCAGAGAGGACATGGTCTGAAGATAGATACAGTAATGTACAAGACGATCCAGTACAGTACAGTAACTGATAGACCAAAAGCAACTGAAGGCATACTGTATGTGTGAATGCTTGTTTTAGAGTGTGTGTGAGGGAGGGGTGGGGGGGGCACTATGTGAGTGTGTGTGTTCATGCTTGTACATGACTGTAAGTCGCTTTGGATAAAAGCCTCTGCTAAATGGCATATATATATTATACATGCATGGATGTCTGTGTGTATGTGTGTGTGTAAATCTGTGCAGCTGTGTATTCATATTATTTTGTCTGTCTGTCTATGTCTTTCTTTCTGTATGTGTGTACCTGTCTCTGTGTGTATGTTCCATAGTTGTGTGTGTGCCTTGGTGTGACAGCCATCTGTCTCCCTTGCCCTGCAGCCTGGCTGCTTTTAATTAGGAGGTGCCAGAGAGCCCCAGGGCAGACAGAGGTTCTCCCTCCTCTCCTCTCCTCTCCTCTCCTCTCCTCTCCTCTCCTCTCCTCTCCTCTCCTCTCCTCTCCTCTCCTCTCCTCTCCTCTCCTCTCCTCTCCTCTCCTCTCCTCTCCTCTCCTCTCCTCTCCTCTCCCTCCATGCCTCAGCATTGCCTCCCCCACGTTATCACTAACAGCGCCGGGACATGTCCTCACACACATACACACACACATACACGCACCCAAGCTCACAGACACACACAGTGTAAACACACACACACTTCTACATAAACGTTTTTATGCAACTGCGACCACCTGTGAAATAATCCAGCCAAGGTAGTGCCACCTCTTTCTGGCTGGCTATGCTTTATCATGGTTGTGAATAGATGCTGTCTTACAGAATATCTCTCAAGAGCATGTACAGTGCCAGTGCCTCCCCTCTGGCAGAAGCCTCCCGTCCAGATAAGGATGTTCAGAAACAGACAAAACAAGAGGAATTCAGAGCAGAAATAGATACATTATGTCAGCAGAAAAAGCTCTGAACCTCAACTCACCCTGAATGGTGGGCTGCTCGGAGGTGAGCTGTATATTGACCTTGTTGAAGTGTGTGTGTGTGTGTCTGTGTGCAAGTTTGTCTGTGTGCTGTCCTTGGAGATGTTTTTTATGGAGGTCAGCCTGGTTGGTGGAAGATGAGAGTGGGTCTACCTACAATGGGCATAATATCTGGCAGAGCTGAAATGTGGGGGTACCTCCACTGCCTCGGCAGCTGCCTGCAGCTTCTTTCCCACAGCAACCTTGTCCTTCAGACAACAAGAGGCATAGGGTGAAGAGTGGGGGTTGTGGCAGGTGGGTGGATTGGACGGGGAATGGTAAAATGACTAGACTCTGGGTTAGTCTACTCTTACCCACAAAACAGCACAGACCCCTACAAGTCAGCAGAAACATACAGTTGTTGAATTAACTTATTGGTCTAAAGGCCTTATCTCCCTTGAAATCAGTTAATGGTGTTTTATGATCGAGATCGAGAAAGCCCTGTTTGCCTAACTAACTTTAGACTGTGCCTTTCTGCCAGCCCCTCCTCATGGGTAAGAGATATGGAGCGATGAGTGATGAGTTCTCTGGTTGAGCTGTCATGCTGTGAACTCAGCGGGTGGCAGCAAACAGGTACACCAGTGCCCAACACTTAATCAGACCCAGTCTCCTGCCTCCTGCTCCTGAGCTGAGTGAGAACAGACTGCACAACGAACCCTGTAAGACAAATCAAACTGAGATAGACCAGTAGTTAATAACCCCTTACAGCATGGGAACTGTCTAGTGATAGAATTGTAGAGAAGTTGATATTTGATAACATTATGTATGTAATATGGAAATCCAACACTGATGGTACAATGTTCAGTCTTTCCAGGATTCCGCATTTCTTTGATTGTAAAATTGTCTTTTGCGAAAATTGACAATTCCCCTCATATTATGCGAGGGCTTGCAAATTTCACCAATCCCTGCACTATTTCTGCATAAAACAGTCAAATCATTGCAATATTATATTATAATGATCCATCACCGCAGTACAAAAAGAGGACTTACAATTACAACCAATCACTGCACATTTACCCAATAATATGGTTCAATCAAGTCACATATACACAACCTTTTTCCCCCTTCAGTGCATTTTTGCAATTTTTTACATATCTGTAAAATATTCAAGTTCTCAGATTTTAAATTAATGGATTTTAGATGTGTATTAAAATGGGGTTTGCCACGAAACACTATACACTGAGTGTACAAAACATTAAGAATACTTTCTCTTTCCATGACTGACCAGGTGAATCCAAGTGAAACCTATGATCCCTTATTGATGCCACTTGTTAAATCCACTCCAATCAGTGTAGATGAAGGTTAAAGAAGGATTTTTAAGCCTTGAGACTATTGAGACATGGATTATGTACAGCATGTCTGCCATTCTGAGGGTGAATGGACAATGCAAATATTTAAATGCCTTTGAACGGGCTATGGTAGTAGGTGCCAGGCTCACCAGTTGGTGTCAAGAACTGCAACGCTGCTGTTTTTTTTTACGCTCAACAGTTTCCCATGTGTAACAAGAATGGTCCATCACTCAAAGGACATCCAGCCAACTTGACATAACTGTGGGAAGAGTCCATGCCCTGATGAATTGAGGCTGTGCTGAGGGCCTCAAAGCGTAGAAAGGTGTTCCTAACGTGGAAATTACCGCGTTTTAACTACTTTGCAGATATTAAACAAACAGACAATCATAATATCAGTCAAAATTACAAAAACAGATGAATGTAACTAAGGCTAGGAATGTAAATGCAATCAAATTTGCAAGGGCAAGGATCACAAGTGAGTCATAATGTGGCTAATATGCTAGCATATCTATTTATTTAGCAAGCTTAAGACACGTAGTCTAACGATAGTTATTTAGCTGCTAGGACGAATCATGTCATGTCATTGGAGGAGTTAGTCAGTGAATTACTTTTCTCCCTCATATAGATTATCGGTGGCTATGCACTGCTAGAGATGCAGGTGTCATTTGGTTAGCTAGCGAGAACTTGAACATCTGCGATCCAGTTAACATATCGCAAATTCACTCTGAAAGCAAAGGGTGGCTACTTTGAAAAATCTCAAATATATTTTGATTTGTTTAATGCTTTTTTGGTTACTACATGATTCCATATGTGTTATTTCATAGTATTGATGTCTTCACTATTATTCTACGTCGAAAATAATTAAAAAAAATAAAGAAAAACCCTTGAATGAGTAGGTGTGTCTAAACCTTTGACTTGTACTGTATATTGATGTCACAGATGATTCCTTTGAATAGTTCTTTATTATAAAAGGTATTATTTGTCACATTTGTCTGTGTAAAACCTTGCAGTGCTACTTTTTTATCTGAGAGTGAGGCGTATATACACTACAGTTCAAAAGTCTGGGGTGACTTAGAAATGTCCTTGTTTTTGAAAGAAAAGCACATTTTAGGTCCATTAAAATAACATAAAATTGATCAGAAATACAGTGTAGACATGTTGTAAATGACTATTGTAGCTGGAAACAGCTGATATTTTATGGAATACTTACATAGGCGTACATTATCAGCAACCATCACTCCTGTCACACCCTGATCTGTTTCACCTGTCTTTGTGATTGTCTCCACCCCCCTCCAGGTGTCGCCCATTTTCTCCATAATCCCCTGTGTATATATACTTGTGTTCTCTGTTTGTCTGTTGCCAGTTCGTCTTGTTTGTCAAGCTTACCGGTGTTTGTCCTGTCAGCTCCTGGTTTTTCCTAGCCTCTCTTTTTCTTGCCATCTAGCCCTCTTCAGCCCTCCTCGTTCCCCTTGGATCACTCCAAGATAGCCTACCTCATCACGCTGATATCCAGGAGGGCTCTCACCTGGGCCACCGCCGTGTGGGAACAACAGCCGGCCATATGCGCTAGTCTGGAGGGTTTTTTGGGAGAAGTGAGGAAGGTCTTTGAAGCCCCGTTCTCTGGGCGTGAGGCCGCCCGAAAGCTAATCCAGCATCGGCAGGACTCCCTCAGTGTAGTTGTGGTGGTGGATTTTTGCAAGTTGACAGTGGAGAGTGCCTGGAATCAAGAGGCGCTGTTCGATATGTTCTTGCACAGCGCCTAATAGGAGGTCAAGGACCAGCTTGCAGTCCGGGAGTTACCTACGTAGCTCGATTCCCTCATCACTTTGGCCATCCGTATCGATGGGCGATTACGGGAATGACGGAGGGAGAGGAAATTGGATTTCGCTCGCACACCCAGGGATCCCATCTTGCCTCCGAGTCATCGCAGAAGCTCCAGACGGTCTAATTGCCGAGAGGATCCGAGGATTCCAGACCTCCCCCGAGGGCTGCCGAAGACTGCCGAGACACCGCTTCCTGAGCCTATGCCACAAGGCAGAGCTGAGCTGTCGCCAGCGGAATGGCAATACAGGATCGTCATGAAGAGTTGTCTGTATTGCGGGACTCTTGGTCATTTCATGTCCTCCTGGCCTTTAACGTGTTAACGGTACAGGTTCCCCAAGTGGTACCACCCCCCCCCCACTCACCTGAATCAGTGGCGCACAGAATGCAAAAATATTCTTAGAAATATTTAACCTCCACACATTAACAAGTCCAATTGCTCAAATGAAAGATAAACACCTTGTTCATCTACCCAGCAAGTCAGATTTCTAAAATGTTTTACGGCGAAAACATAGCACATATATTTATGTCAAACCACCACCAAAGACACAGCTAATTTAAATAGCCATTTTGTCGAACAAAATATGTAATCACAAAAGCCGGATTAAAAGAAAAAGAATTCACTAACCTTTTGAAAATCTTCATCAGATGACAGTAATAGGACATGTTACACAGTACATTTAAGTATTTTTCAATAACATGCCATTTATATCCATAAATCTCTGTTTACAATGACGATATGTTCAAAAAATGCTACTAAAATGTCCGGAGAAATTATGGTAACTCCACCAGATAACAGCAATACACATCATAAACTTTGACTAAATATACATGTTCTACATATAGTTAGAAAGATACACTGCTTCTTAATGCAACCGCTGTGTTACATTTATTTTTAACGTTACAAAATTCGTTCACTCAGCAATAATCTGAGACGGCGCTCAGACATTAGCAATATTTCTCCGCTATGTTGGAGTCAACAGAAACACAAAATTACCACATAAATATTCCCTTATATTACATAAATATTCCCTTCTGGTCTTCGATCAGAAGTCGTGCATGGAGTCATACTTACCAAAAACAGCGTTTGGCTTTCAAGTCTGCCTCTTTGGGTTATCAAACGCGACAAATTCCGGCTGAAATGCAGCCAAAATTCCAGGAGTTGCGCATCAAAACTTCAAAATGACATATTATATGTCGACTAAACTGGTCAAACTAAGTGCAGAATCAAGCTTTAGGATGTTCTAAACGTGCAAAACAATTCTCAACTCGAACAGACAAACTCACATCATGTAATGATTCCTGGAACAAAGGGATCTCCAGACACGACGTGCGCATGAGAGTGCATGTATTTTCGCGTGACCTGAATGTTTTAGCCCGCCAAAGGGTGAGAGAGCGCGCGATTTTCACAATGAAATGCCCTATTGAAAGGAGACACCTCGCTGAAGACATAGAATCTGTTCCCAGATCCGTAGCAGGTTGGGAAGGGTGGGGGCGATGACGTCAAAGTTGGCCCAACTTCACTGCTGACAGAGAGAGTTTGGGAGAATGGCTGCCCTGAGAGTTTCGCTTTACATACAGACATAATTTGAACGGTTTTAGAAGCTTTAGAGTGTTTTCTATTCAATAATAAATATTGTATGCATATATTAGCAATTTTGGACAGATTTTTTTTCTGCTTACTATGGGCACGCAATTCCTCCAAAGGGGGCAGTATTCTGCCTAGCTCTAACTGGTTTAAAGAAGCCAGGCTCACCGGTAGGATCAAGGAGAACGTTCCTGCATCCCCTGCTCGCACCCCTTTTCATGCCATTCTGCTGTGGAGAGACCAGTCCAAATCTCTCCGGTTTCTCATTGAATCTGGTCCTGACGAGAGTTTGTTGGATGCCACCCTGGCATCCGAGCTGAACATCCACACTCACCCACTACACCATTCCCATCCATCTACGGGTGTCAGGGAACCAGAGCGTGGCTATCCAGTGCCTGCCCATCAAGTCCCCTCTGATTCTCATGGTATTGGGATTCTCCTGGCTCCAACGACACAATTCCCTCATTAACTGGTTTAATGGTGCCATTATGGGATGGAGCCCGTTCTGCCACGCCCATTGAATGAAGTCAGCACAATCTGACCCAGGATGTATTCTGGGGGCTCGGAAGGTGCCCGTGACCTCCTCCATTCCCGCGGAGCACCAGAACCTCCGGGAGGTGTTCAGCAAGGCCCGGGCCATGTCGCTTGCACTATACCAACCCTATGACTGCGGGATTTACATTCTCCCTAGCTCCACGCCGCCCCGGGTACGTCTGTATTCTCTATCGGGACTGGAGACCAAGGCTATGTACACCTACATTGGGGACTCCCTAGCTGCTGGATTTATCCATCCCTCTTCCTCTCCCGCCGGCTTCTTCATGGAGAACAAGCCTGTGCATTGACTACCGGAGACTCAGCGACATTACGGTTAAGAACCGTTACCTGCTACAACTCATCTCCTCGGCCTTTGAGCCGCTCCAGGGGGCCACTGTGTTTCCCAAGCTGGATCTACGGAATGCCTACCACCTGATGTGGATACGAGAGGGGGACGAGTGGAAGACTGCCTTCAACACAGCCAGTGGCCACTACGAGTATCTGGTCATGCCCTTTGGCCTCACCATGCCCCTGCTATGTTACAAGCTCTGGTGAAGGATGTTCTCCATGACATGTTGAACCAGTTCGTCAGCTGTTTGTGAAGGTGGTGAAGAAAGCGTTGAAGGAATGGAGGCACTGGCTGGAGAGGGCAGAACATCCGTTCATCGTGTGGACTGACCACAAGAACCTGGAGTATTTCTGCACTGCCAAGCGCCTCAACTCAAGGCAAGCCAGATGGGCCCTGCTGTTCACATGGTTCAACTTCTCCCTCTCGTACCGGCCGGGATCCAAGAATGTCAAGCCAGATGCCATGTCCCACTGTTATAGCCCCATGTCTACTACCCCTGAACCCAAGACCATCCTTCACACCTCATGCCTTGCGACAGCACTCAGCTGGGGGATAGGGAAGCAGGTCCATGAGGTGCAGCATTGATAACCGCATGTTCATTACTGACACCGACCGCTCCGACGTCCTGGAGTGGGCCCACTCCTCCAGGCTGGTCTGCCACTAGGGCACCCGTCAGACCCTGGCCTTTGTTCGACAACGCTTTTGGTGGCCTACCATAGTCTCGGATTTGTCCTCATTCGACGCCGCTTGCTCAGTTTGTGCACAGAACAAGACTCCTCAGCAAGCTCTGGCTGGTCTTCTCCAACCTCTGCCTGTCCCTGTCATGTTTGTCATTTATTGTCATGTCTTGTCCCTGTGCTCCCCATGCTATTCGTTTCCCTCTGCTGGTCTTGTTTGGTTCTATCCCTCTCTCTCCCCCTCCCTCTCTCACTCTCTCGCTCTCTCTTCTCTCTGTCGTTCCGTTCCTGCTCCCAGCTGTTCCTATTCCCCTAATCATCATTTAGTCTTCCCACACCTGTTCCCGATCCTTTCCCCCTGATTAGAGTCCCTATTTATTCCTTTGTGATCCGTTCCTGTTCCGTCGGTTCCTTGTATTGTATTCACCATGCTGTGATTGCGTTTCGCCCTGTCCTGTCGTGTTTTTGCCGTGATTGTGTATCACCCTGTCCTGTCGTGTTTTGTGCCTTCATCAGATGCTGCGTGTGAGCAGGTGTCTCAGTCGACTACGGCCTGCGCCTACCCGAAGCGACCTGCAGTCTGTGGCCGCTTCTCCAGTTGTTTTCCCCTCTACAAATCTAGAGGATTTCTGTTATTCCGTTTTGGACTTTAATAAACTCTGTTTCTGTTAAGTCGCGTTTGGGTCCTCTTTCACCTGCATGACAGAAGGAACCGACCAAGGAATGGACCCAGCGACTTCAGACGCTCGTTACACTGCCGTCGAGATCCAAGGAGCCATGCTCGGCAGACACGAGCAGGAATTGTCTGCTGCTCGCCATGCCGTGGAGAACCTGGCCGCTCAGGTTTCCGACCTCTCTGGACAGTTCCAGAGTCTACGTCTCGTGCCACCTGTTACTCCCTGGCCTGCCGAGCCTCCAGAACCCAGGGTTAATAACCCACCTTGCTACTCCGGGCAGCCCACTGAGTGCCGCTCCTTTCTCACGCAGTGTGAGATTGTGTTCTCTCTCCAACCCCACACATACTCTAGAGAGAGAGCTCGGGTTGCTTACGTCATTTCACTCCTTACTGGCCGGGCTCGAGAATGGGGCACAGCTATCTGGGAGGCAAGGGCTGATTGCTCTAACAGATTCCAGAACTTTAAAGAGGAGATGATTCGGGTTTTTGACCGTTCAGTTTTTGGTGGGGAGGCTTCTAGGGCCCTGGCTTCCTTATGCCAAGGTGAACGGTCCATAACGGATTATTCCATTGAGTTTCGCACTCTTGCTGCCTCTAGTGAGTGGAACGAGCCGGCGCTGCTCGCTCGTTTTCTGGAGGGACTCCACGCAGTGGTTAAGGATGAGATTCTCTCCCGGGAGGTTCCATCAGATGTGGATTCTTTGATTGCTCTCGCCATCCGCATAGAACGACGGGTAGATCTTCGTCACCGGGCTCGTGGAAGAGAGCTCGCATCAACGGTGTTTCCCTGCTCCGCATCGCAACCATCTCCCTCCTCTGGCTTTGAGACTGAGCCCATGCAGCTGGGAGGGATTCGCATCTCGAATAAGGAGAGGGAACGGAGGATCACCAACCGCCTGTGCCTCTATTGCGGAGTTGCTGGACATTTTGTTAATTCATGTCCAGTAAGAGGCCAGAGTCCATCAGTAAGCGGAGGGCTACTGGTGAGCGCTACTACTCAGGTCCCTTCATCTAGATCTTGTACTACTATGTCGGTCCATCTACGCTGGACCGGTTCGGGTGCTACATGCAGTGCTTTGATTGACTCTGGGGCTGAGGGTTGTTTCATGGACGAAGCATGGGTTCGGAAACATAACATTCCTTTCAGACCGTTAGACAGGCCTACGCCCATGTTTGCCTTAGATGGTAGTCATCTTCCCAGTATCAAATTTGAGACACTACCTTTAACTCTCACAGTATCTGGTAACCACAGTGAGACTATTTCTTTTTGATTTTCCGTTCACCGTTTACACCTGTTGTTTTGGGTCATCCCTGGCTAGTATGTCATAATCCTTCTATTAATTGGTCTAGTAATTCTATCCTATCCTGGAACGTTTCTTGTCATGTGAAGTGTTTAATGTCTGCCATCCCTCCCGTTTCTTCTGTTCCTACTTCTCAGGAGGAACCTGGCGATTTGACAGGAGTGCCGGAGGAATATCATGATCTGCGCACGGTCTTCAGTCGGTCCCGAGCCAACTCCCTTCCTCCTCACCGGTCGTATGATTGTAGTATTGATCTCCTTCCGGGGACCACTCCTCCTCGAGGTAGACTATACTCTCTGTCGGCTCCCGAACGTAAGGCTCTCGAGGATTATTTGTCTGTGTCTCTTGACGCCGGTACCATAGTGCCTTCTTCTTCTCCGGCCGGGGGGGGTTCTTTTTGTTAAAAAGAAGGACGGTACTCTGCGCCCCTGCGTGGATTATCGAGGGCTGAATGACATAACGGTTAAGAATCGTTATCCGCTTCCCCTTATGTCATCAGCCTTCGAGATTCTGCAGGGAGCCAGGTGCTTTACTAAGTTGGACCTTCGTAACGCTTACCATCTCGTGCGCATCAGAGAGGGGGACGAGTGGAAAACGGCGTTTAACACTCCGTTAGGGCATTTTGAGTACCGGGTTCTGCCGTTCGGTCTCGCCAATGCGCCAGCTGTTTTTCAGGCATTAGTTAATGATGTTCTGAGAGACATGCTGAACATTTTTGTTTTTGTCTATCTTGACGATATCCTGATTTTTTCTCCGTCACTCGAGATTCATGTTCAGCACGTTCGACGTGTTCTACAGCGCCTTTTAGAGAATTGTCTCTACGTAAAGGCTGAGAAGTGCTCTTTTCATGTCTCCTCCGTTACTTTTCTCGGTTCCGTTATTTCCGCTGAAGGCATTCAGATGGATTCCGCTAAGGTCCAAGCTGTCAGTGATTGGCCCGTTCCAAGGTCACGTGTCGAGTTGCAGCGCTTTTTAGGTTTCGCTAATTTCTATCGGCGTTTCATTCGTAATTTCGGTCAAGTTGCTGCCCCTCTCACAGCTCTTACTTCTGTTAAGACGTGTTTTAAGTGGTCCGGTTCCGCCCAGGGAGCTTTTGATCTTCTAAAAGAACGTTTTACGTCCGCTCCTATCCTCGTTACTCCTGACGTCACTAGACAATTCATTGTCGAGGTTGACGCTTCAGAGGTAGGCGTGGGAGCCATCCTATCCCAGCGCTTCCAGTCTGACGATAAGGTTCATCCTTGCGCTTATTTTTCTCATCGCCTGTCGCCATCTGAGCGCAACTATGATGTGGGTAACCGTGAACTGCTCGCCATCCGCTTAGCCCTAGGCGAATGGCGACAGTGGTTGGAGGGGGCGACCGTTCCTTTTGTCGTTTGGACAGACCATAAGAACCTTGAGTACATCCGTTCTGCCAAACGACTTAATGCCCGTCAAGCTCGTTGGGCGTTGTTTTTCGCTCGTTTCGAGTTTGTGATTTCTTACCGTCCGGGTAGCAAGAACACCAAGCCTGATGCCTTATCCCGTCTGTTTAGTTCTTCTGTGGCTTCTACTGATCCCGAGGGGATTCTTCCTTATGGGCGTGTTGTCGGGTTAACAGTCTGGGGAATTGAAAGACAGGTTAAGCAAGCACTCACGCACACTGCGTCGCCGCGCGCTTGTCCTAGTAACCTCCTTTTCGTTCCTGTTTCCACTCGTCTGGCTGTTCTTCAGTGGGCTCACTCTGCCAAGTTAGCTGGTCATCCCGGTGTTCGAGGCACTCTTGCGTCTATTCGCCAGCGCTTTTGGTGGCCGACTCAGGAGCGTGACACGCGCCGTTTCGTGGCTGCTTGTTCGGACTGCGCGCAGACTAAGTCGGGTAACTCTCCTCCTGCCGGTCGTCTCAGACCGCTCCCCATTCCTTCTCGACCATGGTCTCACATTGCCTTAGACTTCATTACCGGTCTGCCTTTGTCTGCGGGGAAGACTGTGATTCTGACGGTTGTCGATAGGTTCTCTAAGGCGGCACATTTCATTCCCCTCGCTAAACTTCCTTCCGCTAAGGAGACGGCACAAATCATTATTGAGAATGTATTCAGAATTCATGGCCTCCCGTTAGACGCCGTTTCAGACAGAGGCCCGCAATTCACGTCACAGTTTTGGAGGGAGTTCTGTCGTTTGATTGGTGCGTCCGTCAGTCTCTCTTCCGGGTTTCATCCCCAGTCTAACGGTCAAGCAGAGAGGGCCAATCAGACGATTGGTCGCATACTACGCAGCCTTTCTTTCAGAAACCCTGCGTCTTGGGCAGAACAGCTCCCCTGGGCAGAATACGCTCACAATTCGCTTCCTTCGTCTGCTACCGGGTTATCTCCGTTTCAGAGTAGTCTGGGTTACCAGCCTCCTCTGTTCTCATCCCAGCTTGCCGAGTCCAGCGTTCCCTCCGCTCAAGCGTTTGTCCAACGTTGTGAGCGCACCTGGAGGAGGGTGAGGTCTGCACTTTGCCGTTACAGGGCACAGACGGTGAGAGCCGCCAATAAACGCAGGATTAAGAGTCCAAGGTATTGTTGCGGCCAGAGAGTGTGGCTTTCCACTCGCAACCTTCCTCTTACGACAGCTTCTCGTAAGTTGACTCCGCGGTTCATTGGTCCGTTCCGTGTCTCCCAGGTCGTCAATCCTGTCGCTGTGCGACTGCTTCTTCCGCGACATCTTCGTCGCGTCCATCCTGTCTTCCATGTCTCCTGTGTTAAGCCCTTTCTTCGCACCCCCGTTCGTCTTCCCTCCCCCCCTCCCGTCCTTGTCGAGAGCGCACCTATTTACAAGGTACATAAGATTATGGACATGCGTTCTCGGGGACGGGGTCACCAATACCTAGTGGATTGGGAGGGTTACGGTCCTGAGGAGAGGAGTTGGGTTCCGTCTCGGGACGTGCTGGACCGTTCGCTCATCGATGATTTCCTCCGTTGCCGCCAGGATTCCTCCTCGAGTGCGCCAGGAGGCGCTCGGTGAGTGGGGGTACTGTCATGTTTGTCATTTATTGTCATGTCTTGTCCCTGTGCTCCCCATGCTATTCGTTTCCCTCTGCTGGTCTTGTTTGGTTCTATCCCTCTCTCTCCCCTCCCTCTCTCACTCTCTCGCTCTCTCTTCTCTCTGTCGTTCCGTTCCTGCTCCCAGCTGTTCCTATTCCCCTAATCATCATTTAGTCTTCCCACACCTGTTCCCGATCCTTTCCCCTGATTAGAGTCCCTATTTATTCCTTTGTGATCCGTTCCTGTTCCGTCGGTTCCTTGTATTGTATTCACCATGCTGTGATTGCGTTTCGCCCTGTCCTGTCGTGTTTTTGCCGTGATTGTGTATCACCCTGTCCTGTCGTGTTTTGTGCCTTCATCAGATGCTGCGTGTGAGCAGGTGTCTCAGTCGACTACGGCCTGCGCCTACCCGAAGCGACCTGCAGTCTGTGGCCGCTTCTCCAGTTGTTTTCCCCTCTACAAATCTAGAGGATTTCTGTTATTCCGTTTTGGACTTTAATAAACTCTGTTTCTGTTAAGTCGCGTTTGGGTCCTCTTTCACCTGCATGACAGTCCCCCACTATACCTGGTCCCACATCTCCCTGGACTTTGTCACGAGTCTTCCCCCATCTGATGGCAACACTGCCATCTTGACCATGGTGGATTGGTTCTCCAAAGCTGCCCACTTCATTCCTCTCCCCAAACTACCCTCTGCCAAGGAGACGGCCCACCTCAAGGTCTTCCGGATTCATGGACTGCCCATAGACCCTCATTGGGTCATCAGCTCTCCTCAAGAACACCTCCAGGTATTGATGACAAGCAGATCACCATCGGACCCCGGCTTCCCGGTATCGTCTCGTGCAGAAGGTATCCCTTCTTTCTTTTCTCTCCAAAACTCTTGAACGTGCCGTCCTTGGCCAGCTCTCCTGCTATCTCTCTCTGAATGACCTTCTTGATCCAAATCAGTCAGGTTTCAAGACTAGTCCTTCAACTGAGACTGCTCTCCTCTGTATCACGGAGGCGCTCCCCACTGCTAAAGCTAACTCTCTCTCCTCTGCTCTCATCCTTCTAGATCTATCGGCTGCCTTCGATACTGTGAACCATCAGATCCTCCTCTCCACCCTCTCCGAGTTGGGCATCTCCGGCGCGGCCCACGCTTGGATTGCGTCCTACCTGACAGGTCGATCCTACCAGGTGGCGTGGCGAGAATCTGCCTCCTCACCACGCGCTCTCACCACTGGTGTCCCCCAGGACTCCGTTCTAGGCCCTCTCCTATTCTCGCTATACACCAAGTCACTTGGCTCTGTCATAACCTCACATGGTCTCTCCTATCATTGCTATGCAGACGACACACAATTAATCTTCTCCTTTCCCCCTTCTGATGACCAGGTGGCGAATCGCATCTCTGCATGTCTGGCAGACATATAAGTGTGGATGACGGATCACCACCTCAAGCTGAACCTCGGCAAGACAGAGCTGCTCTTCCTCCCGGGGAAGGACTGCCCGTTCCATGATCTCGCCATCACGGTTGACAACTCCATTGTGTCCTCCTCCCAAAGCGCTAAGAACCTTGGCGTGATCCTGGACAACACCCTGTCGTTCTCAACCAACATCAAGGCGGTGGCCCGTTCCTGTAGGTTCATGCTCTACAACATCCGCAGAGTACGACCCTGCCTCACACAGGAAGCGGCGCAGGTCCTAATCCAGGCACATGTCATCTCCCGTCTGGATTACTGCAACTCGCTGCTGGCTGGGCTCCCTGCCTGTGCCATTAAACCCCTTCAACTCATCCAGAACGCCGCAGCCCGTCTGGTGTTCAACCTTCCCAAGTTCTCTCACGTCACCCCGCTCCTCCGTTCTCTCCACTGGCTTCCAGTTGAAGCTCGCATCCGCTACAAGACCATGGTGCTTGCCTACGGAGCTGTGAGGGGAACGGCACCTCAGTACCTCCAGGCTCTGATCAGGCCCTACACCCAAACAAGGGCACTGCGTTCATCCACCTCTGGCCTGCTCGCCTCCCTACCACTGAGGAATTACAGCTCCCGCTCAGCCCAGTCAAAACTGTTCGCTGCTCTGGCCCCCCAATGGTGGAACAAACCCTCACGACGCCAGGACAGCGGAGTCAATCACCACCTTCCGGAGACACCTGAAACCCCACCTCTTTAAGGAATACCTAGGATAGGATAAGTAATCCCTCTCACCCCCCTTTAAGATTTAGATGCACTATTGTAAAGTGACTGTTCCACTGGATGTCATAAGGTGAATGCACCAATTTGTAAGTCGCTCTGGATAAGAGCGTCTGCTAAATTACTTAAATGTAAATGTAAATGTAGAAGGTAAGGCTGTCCACCCGGGATCTGCGCCTCCGGGAGTAGTCTCGTAAACTGTCCCTTCGGTTCATCAGCCCTTTCCCCGTCTCCAAGGTCATTAGCCCCTCTGCTGGCCTTCTAGGCAGAGTTGCAAAGAAAATGACATATCTCAGACTGGCCAATAAAAACAAAAGATCAAGAAAAAGAATAATAATAATAATATATGCCATTTAGCGGACACTTTTATCCAAAGCGACTTACAGTCATGTGTGCATACATTCTACGTATGGGTGGTCCTGGGAATCGAACCCACTACCCTGGCGTTACAAGCGCCATGCTCTACCAACTGAGCTACAGAAGGACCACACAGAAGGACCACACAGACACTGCACAGAGGAACTCTGTCTGGAAGGCCAGCATCCCGGAGTTGACTCTTCACTGTTGACATTGAGACTGGTGTTTTGTGAGTACTATTTAATGAAGCTGCAAGTTGACGACTTGTGAGGCATCTGTTTCTCAAACTAGACACTCTAATGTACTTGTCCCCTTCCTCAGTTGTGCACCGGGGCCTCCCATTCCTCTTTCTATTCTGATTCAAGCCAGTTTGTGCTGTTCTGTGAAGGGAGTAGTACACAGCGTTGTACGCGATCTTCACTTTCTTGGCAATTTCTCGCATGGAATAGCCTTCATTTCTCAGAACAAGAATAGACTGACAAGTTTCAGAAGAAACTACTTTGTTTCTGGACATTCTGGCCTGTAATCGAACCCGCAAATGTTAATGCTCCAGATACTCAACTAGTCTAAAGAAGGCCAGTTTTATTAGAAAAGGGTTTTCTAATGATCAACTAGCCTTCTAAAATGCTAACACAACGTGCCATTGGAACACAGGAGTGATGGTTGCGGATAATGGGCCTCTGTACGCCTATGTAGATTTTCCATTCAAAATCTGCCATTTCCCGCTACAATAGTCATTTACAACATTAACAATGTCTACACTGTATTTCTGATCTATTTTATGTTATTTTAATGGACATAAAATGTGCTTTTCTTTCAAGTCATCCCAAACTTTGAACGGTAGTGTATACCAATGGTTTGCATTATTTGTTGCAAACTGAAATTAAACCATCAAGTGATTCTAGGTAGTTTTAAACAAAACTGCTTTGAAACAAAAGTATACACCTCACACATGGTTATGGGCTTAAAAAGAAGGAGACACCTGTACCATTTCAGGCATAGAGTTGAAATCTATTGCATCCCAATATTACACTTTCTACACATCACAGAACACTGAAATCTAACAATACTGTCTGACATAGAAACACCATATTTTCATCGTAATTTAAAAAAAATAATAATATTGAAATCATGAAAAATATTATTAACATTCCACCCATGATGCCAAACAGGGCGCTTTTGGTCATTGACTACAAGAAAGGGTTACGACACAGGGGCCGGCCTGCGTTGATGGAATCGGAAAAGTTTGAGCCTTTTGGGTAAAACACTGGGCTACGTCCTTTACAGAAATAAACCGTTTTAGTGTTAAAGGCCCAATGCAGTCAAAAACTGTATTTTTCTGTATTTTATATATTTCCACACTATGAGGTTGGAATAATACTGTGAAATTGTTAAAATGAGGATAATGCACTTTTAATGTAAGAGCTGTTTGCAAAGACAGTCTGAAATGTCCACCTGTTTTGCTGGAATGGAATTTTGGACTTTCCATCATGACAGCACCATACAGTAAATTAGTTAATAGACCAACAAGAGAAGATATTATTTGATATTGAGATAAAAACAGCTGCATTGGACCTTTTAACATTTTTCTATAGTAAGTGATTATGACAACAATAACTTAAGTTTGAATTATTGGAATTATTTGTCTTTAAAATCTACAGTTAACATCGGAAGTTTACATACACTTAGGTTGGAGTCATTAAAATTCATTTTTCAACCACTCCACAAATTTCTTGTTGACAAACTATAGTTTTGCCAAGTCGGTTAGGACATCTACTTTGTGCACGAGACAAGTCATTTTTCCAACAATTGTTTACAGACGGATTATTTCATTTATAATTAATTGTATCACAATTCCAGGGGGGCAGAAGTTTACATACACTAAGTTGACTGTGCATTTTAACAGCTTGGAAAATTCCAGAAAATGATGTCATAGCTTTAGAAGATTCTGATAGGCTAATTGACATAATTTGAGTCAATTGGAGGTGTACCTGTGGATGTATTTCAAGGCCTTTCAAGGCCTATTCAGTGCCTCTTTGCTTGACATCATGGTAAAATCAGAAGAAATCAGCCAAGACCTCAGAAAAATAAATTGTAGACCTCCACAGGTCTGCTTCATCCTTAGGAGCAATTTCCAAATGCCTGAAGGTACCACAATCATCTTTACAAACAATAGTACACAAGTGTAAACACCATGGGACCACACAGCCGTCACACCGCTCAGGAAGGAGACGCATTCTGTCTCCTAGAGATGAACATACTTTGGTGCAAATAGTGCAAATCAATCCCAAACAACAGCAAAGGACCTTGTGAAGATGCTGATATACAAACATATATATATCTACAGTAAAACGAGTCCTATATCGACATAACCTGAAAGGCCGCTCAGCAAGGAAGAAGCCACTGCTCCAAAACCGCCATAATAAAGCCAGACCACGGTTCGCAACTGCACAAGGGGACAAAGATCGTACTTTTTGGAGAAATGTCCTTTGGGCTGATGATTTTTTAAAATGTTTGCTGGAAAAGGGGGAGGCTTGCAAGCCGAAAAACACCATCCCAACCATGAAGCATGGGGTGGCAACATCATGTTGTGGGGGTGCTTTGCTGCAGGAGGGACTGGTGCACTTCACAAAATAAATGGCTTCATGAGAAAGGAAAATTAGGTGGATATATTGAAGCAACATCTGAAGATATCAATCAGGAAGTTAAAGATTGGTCGCCAATGGGTCTTTCAAATGGGCAATGACCCCAAGCATACTTCCAAAGTTGTGGCATAATGATTTAAGGACAACAAAGTCAAGGTATTGGAGTGGTCATCACAAAGCCCTGACCTCAATCCTATAGAAATTGTGTGGGCAGAACTGAAAAAGTGTGTGCGAGCAAGGAGGCCTACAAACCTGACTCAGTTACACCAGCTCTGTCAGGAGGAATGGGCCAAAATACACCCAACTTATTGTGGGAAGCTTGTGGAAGGCTACCCAAAATGTTTGACCCAAGTTAAACAATTTAAAGGCAATGATACCAAATAAGAATTGAGTGTATGTAAACTTCTGACCCACTGGGAATGTGATGAAAGAAATAAAAGCTTAAATAAATCATTCTCTCTACTATTATGCTTACATTTCACATTCTTTAAATAAAGTGGTGATCCTAACTGACCTAAGACAGGGAATTTTTACTAGGATTAAATGTCAAGAATTGTGAAAAACTGAGTTTAAATGTATTTGGCTAGGGTATATGTAAACTTCCGACTTCACCTGTACATACAGCATGATTATTGCACTTATACATTGTGCCTATATACCTATACATTTACAGTATATTACAGTGAAACCTGCATAGAGTTTATATGACAACAGCAGACAAAGCATTTAGATAAGGATTGTAGCCAGTGTCTGAGTTTTAGGGATTATTCCCATCATGGTGATGTGGCCGGTGACACTTTGCTTCTTGAAAGTCCAATATCTTAAAAACCTTACTGTTAACATGCAAAACGTTTTGGAATTGAGTGGATTGTCTTCGTAACAAAAGTTAAATAAATACATTTCCTTTACAGAACTTCTACACATTTTGCCATGACTTATGCCATGTTATTATGTATCTGAGTGAGAGTGATTAACAAAATCAAATGGGGGCACTCAGGAGGTCAAGGTGTGCCAGGTCGGTAAGGTCAGGGAGTGATGGCTGCCGGGTCGAAGAGTTCGTGGTGCCGGGTCTGCATGCCGGGTCGGTAATTCTGCCATGATTAGGTTACTACAAGTTTCGATAGCTGGCTAGACTAACTACACTCATTTACCAATCTAAAAATGTTTAGCCTACATGGGCTAATTGAGTGAATGTCAGCGAGTGACATATAACAAGAGTATGTTGCTGATGCACGACCAAGTTTCGAAATTACACCTTGTGGATTCTACTATTCTAACTCTCAACAATAAGTTGACACCCTGAGTAGAAATACATGCAAAAAATACAGAGGTCCGGACCTGTGTCATCATATGTAGCTACGGACCTGCCTGAATAGGTTGTGATTGTTGCTTGTCTAGCCGGCTGGCTGGTCTGCTAACATTTAGTGGCTTCCCTGTTTATATATACCAACCTCCATCTCAGTATACTTAAATTCTCGCCAACTACGAAACACTGCAACCACCAAGAATAAGGCTGTGGTCTCGCTACATACTCCCTAGGGGATGTTGGCCTATAAGCATGAGTACAAGTCTATCATACTACAGAATGTGAAGAAACTTGTGAGCAGCCAAATACTAACATAACACATGCTTACTCCTACAATAACACAACCATTCACATTAAACATGTCAGAACCATCTAGGTTTTGGCAAGAGCATTTTATAGAAGTTTATTTGATTTAACCAATACATGCTTGTTTAATAAGATTTACTCTGCTATGCCAAATACCACATTTGAACATTTTCTGTGACTTCAAGAACTGACCCAGTGCAAACTGCTATTATGCTGAGCATTACAAAATAAGCGATAGTGTTGATGTCATGTAGGAAATCCGTAGTGTCCCAATGGGCCAGACTGTCAGTAACAGAAGCTATCCTGTGAAAGTGTCCTGTCATGTGAGTCGGGAAACATTGGGAGAGGATGAGAGATTTACATTGTTCTGTTAGTACTGGCTGTGATGCCATAGACACTGGGTTCATTGTTATAAGACCTAGAAAAAACTGCTTTCATTGTCTTAAAGCTTAAAGTTCATAGGAGAGCCCACCCCTCTGAGCAAATGGTTGTTTTTTTCTCAGTGCCTCTAGCTCTCTCTCTCTCTCTCTCTCTCTCTCTCTCTCTCTCTCTCTCTCTCTCTCTCTCTCTCTCTCTCTCTCTCTCTCTCTCTCTCACCCGCCCGCCTATCAAAGTCCATATGCCAGACTGATCATTTCCTTTTCTAAATTGAAGAGGAGGGCGACCACATCTTTTCTCTGTTTCTCCTTTCTGTTCTATGTAAACACCCTGGTCTAAAGAGGCTGTCTTCGACCTCTACAGACAGAGGGAGCTGTATAATATACTCCCACTGCTGTGATCACTGACTCAAACAGAAGAATCTGTCACCTCTCCTCTCTGATCCTTCAAACCTTCTAACTTCAGTTTGAATCATATAGAGGAAGTCAAACAAGAGGTCAAATAATTAGATATACTGTCGATATCTAAATTCAAATGGTTTGTTTTTATTTTCGATTTAGTCTTGTACAAATGTATCTCTATTTTTATTAAAATAAAATAGAATATTATTACAAATTGTAAAAACCATCCAAGACATTCAGGTGAAGGATGCAGCAACATTTGACTAGACATGAATCAACAGGAAACAGACAGGTTGTTAAAGAATAGAATGGAGAGCTGCTCCAGATTATAAACTCAGATTAGCAGTCTGTCTCCCAGCCCACACTGAGCTCAGACTGAGTTTGTGGTAAAAACGGAGCTACAAGTAAGCAATATCCTTTAAGTGTGTGAAAGAATCGAATGGCAGACATTTGTCCGAGTTGAAATTTAGGCCATTGAAGGGCTACAATACTGTACTGTATCATGTCCAATTCGACCAAATAAAACATTAGTTTTTTGGTTTTAATCTTAAATCTTAAAGTTGTTCATCAACAGCAACGTTGTCACTTCATCTCTGATCTCTCCTCGGTTGAATTCTTAAGTGGCTAGTTTGAAGTCTTTAAAAAAAGAATACATATTTTAGTTTTTTCTTATTTCTTTTTTATCCTCTCTCTCCCTAAACAAGCCCTAGCAGCTTCACCCCACTCCCTCCATCCCTCCATACTGAAATGTACTGTAACAAAACAAAAATGTCATTTTGTCTGACCTAAATCAGAGGGTGTCTGAGCCATGAGCTTATTACATAGTGTGCTTAACTTGTGTTGTGGAGGAGGGCTGGGGTATTATTATCTTTTAGCTACCCACCCTGCTATAAAACCCGACATCTCCACATTGCAGTAGTGCTGCTCTGCTCTCCCTCCCTACTGTGAATCTGACAAGCCTGCCTTCTCTTGCTCAACTCCACTATTGCTTTGCTCACCAGCCTGTTTAAACCTGACAGGGACACCCACACTTCTCTCCGCTCCGATGTTCTACCGTTCCACTCTACTAGCAGTTCCTTATCTTTGTATTGGTGTTGGAAGAGTGGATATTCCCTGTTTTTGTGAATGGGCATCCGATGCGAGGTAGTTGTGACTGTGAATGTACTGACTGACCGACCGACTGACTGACTGACTGACTGACTGACTGAAGGACGGACTGACTATCATCTTTGGGTACTCTACTCTGAAGCAGCAATGTGGCAGGTCACTGGACATCACTGGTAGACTTGGAATAATAAACGAAAAAGGAAAGGAAGTAATTAAGAAGGTAGGCCATGATTATGAGGATTATAGTTTGGAATTCTGAAAATTCTTCATCTTTATATGTGTCATTTTATGTGAGTGTGTCTGCTTAGTGCTTACAGTGTATCAGTCTAACTGTGCTACAGTACATGTGCACAGTGCACCTGTTCAGTGTGTATGTGTTTGTGTACTCTGACAGAGACTTAGCTCTGTGTGTGGATATGGTAATTTGATGACTCTGAATTATTTGGAAAGCACCATGAGACGCAGTCTCATGAAAATGCAGTGGTCTTATTACTGATTCCGCAGTAATTCATGAAACATTACTAGTTCTCTTATTACTGATTCTGAAGTAATTCATGAAACAAAATACATGTTTTTTGAACTAAAGTTAAAGTTGGAGTGTTGACAGATTGAGAACCTGTGGTATAGAAGACTATTGTTTGTGACACTCTTGTTGTTTATTATCTCATGAAACTCTTGCCTCATCCGCTTACAAAATATAAGGATTAGGCTTGTTTGTTTCACAATGGTTGCTTGTTGTCTAGTTAAAACATTTTGGGGGTACTAATAGACGTTCAAGTAAAATTAGCTGTATAGATTCGTTTTACAGAGTAGCAAATATGAAAATGAAAATATATTTTGTAAGAAAAATGTCTGTATCCGCCTCATCTGCTATCTGACTTTTACTGATATGTATTATTATTATTATTCATTTGTATAAATATCTAAAACTATGAGATGAGCAGAGGTGGTGAGCTTGATAAAAGTGGTTGTCAAGAAGACACCAACAATTCTCCCAAACTATAAAGTCTGCTGGGGATCATCAACAATTTAATTCAAAACATCAGTGGTCTAAATTAAACTCATGAATTAAAAAGGAACAGCCCGTAATCATAAGAATATAAATTCATGTCTGTTTATTATAGATATATAATGTATCTATAAATTAATAATAGCCAGCCAATTAACTAATTATGAACCCTTTATAAAGATAGCCTTATTGTAAAGTGTTATTGGAATAGAATCAATAATGGAATGTTTCGAAATGGAATCAATAAACCAAAGGTTGACCTCTGAGACCTAATAAACCACAAAAACAATACCTGTACTGTCTAAGCTAGATAATGGTGTGAACCTTCAGGCTCCCCTGGAGACTGAGTGATGGCCCGAAAATAAACTGCTGTACGATTGGCTTATAGGTAATAATTTGTCTCCCATAATAATTCACTACTTTTCAATCTCGGTCTATTAAATGTAATCACTCACTGTTACAGGTGTACTTTTCCCCTATTATAATGAACAAGACAGTAGTTCGAAATGATTTTCCTCTACATTCTGTGTAGATTGAAATGGCATGTTATCACAATTTAAGCTTCTTTAAAGATACCAGGGCCATTTTCTTTAACATGTGGCAAAGTAATGGCATTCATCATTTTCTTTAAGAATCAATGGGTATACTGTATCATTAATTTAATGATGAAAAGATCTGTACATATCACAGTGTGGGTCTTTAGAGCCACGCTATGGGTGTTATGACAAGCATCTAATTCTAAACAACAGGCTGTAGAATAAGGTTTTTCTAAACTAGTGTTCCCCCCCAGACAGTGGAGCTATTTCTATCCATAACAACTCAATTTAAATAACTATACGCTGTTCATTTGGCTCTGAATGCTTTACCTTTATTTAACTAGGCAAGTCAGTTAAGAACAAATTCTTATTTTCAATGACGGCCTAGGAACAGTGGGTTAACTGCCTGTTCAGGGGCAGAACGACAGATTTGTACCTTGTCAGCTCGGGGATTTGAACTTGCAACCTTCCGGTTACTAGTCTAACGCCCCAGGTCAGCATTTCCCCAGACAATGGCCCTTGGTGGGCCTGGGTTCACTAATCAGACGTGGTGGTGTGGGGGTTGGAGACAGAGAGAGAGAGGCTGTGTTACTGTTAGCCCCCTAGTTAGCCACTGTCTGGCCCCTGGCAGCCTCTAATGATGACACTGCCTACCACAGGACTGGAGGCAAGCAAGGACACAGTGTTGGTTGTGGTAACACAGAGTTGGGGTGGGCAAGTGGTAGTGGGCAATAGTCACTCACTGTGAGGGGTCGGAGAAGAGGAGCTGTGGACAGGCCAACCTGCTCTCTCATTGTGCCATTTATCCTTCTGCAGTGTATTAACCTCTAGGGTACGTAGGACGGTAACATCACACCTGACCAACATCCAGTGAAATTGCAGAGCGCCAAATTCAAAAACAGAAATACTGATTATAAAAATTCAGAAAACATACAAGTGTTACACATGGGTTTAAAGATAGACTTCTTGCGAATGCAACCACGGTGTTAGATTTCAAAAAGGCGGCGAAAGCATACCATGCGATTATTTGAGAACATCACCCAGCAGACAAATCATTACAAGCAATAACCAGCCAAGCAGAAGAGTTACACAAGTCAGAAATAAAATGAAGTTCTTCCTGCTCACTATCAAATATATACCGTGAATTGAATCAAGTAAAAGTAAATGTTTTAATCCAAAACAATAGCGACAGTCTTTTGTACATAGTTGTTTCTAATAGGTGCATTATCTGGGACTCTTTAACAAAGCAAAGTGGAACAGCTTTGATGTGGTCTATGGGTTCTATTTAGTATTAACACAGGATCAAAGTTGTCTTTCCATGGGCTGACAGACAGAACAGGGAGAGACTGCCAGAGCAAATTACAAAAAAATAAGGGGTTATCAGGCCCTTTGACAAAGGTTTACAAGTGGAGTCCCCACCCTGACTGTTTTGAGGGGAGGGAGAGAGGGAAAGGGTGATGAAACAGTGATCCATCCAGGACCTTGCTTTGGATAAACAGTGCCCTCCTCCCCTCTCTGTCCATGTGGCACATCCTCCTCAGATCCTCTCCAGTACATAGTAATTAGCCCTGGTGTGAGAGAGAGAGAGAGAGAGAGAGAGAGAGAGAGAGAGAGAGAGAGAGAGAGAGAGAGAGAGAGAGAGAGAGAGAGAGAGAGAGAGAGAGAGAGAGAGAGAGAGAGAGAGAGAGAGAGAGAGAGAGAGAGAGAGAGAGAGAGAGAGAGAGAGAGAGAGAGAGAGAGAGAGAGAGAGAGAGAGAGAGAGAGAGAGAGAGAGAGAGAGGCGCGCTGGCTGCTGCCTAGCCTGCAGCACAAGATCCCAGGGTGGGGGAGATAGCTACATCCCAAATGGCATCCTATTCCTTAGCACTACTTTTGACCTGGGCCCATAGGGCTCTGGTCAAAAGCAGTGCACTATATAGGGAATAGGGTGCCATTTAGGATACTTCTGGAGACCAACCATGGACTCCCTCCTGGCCCGCCCTGGCCCCTCTCTTGTTCTAAGCTCCGCACCAATTGTTTGACTTGGCTGGGTTTTCCAGGGATGGGCTCCTAGTCCTTCACAGCGTTAATGTTTGTGCAACCTGTTAGGGAACTTTTGGGCTCTCTATATCTCTTGCCCTCTCCTTCTCTGTCTCCCCCCACCCTCCTCTCTCTCTCGCTCTCTCTCATCGGGTATTTATTTAAATTATTTCTGAAAAGTAAAACTGACAAAAAAAACATTTTTATACGTACAAAACGCTCCGGAAATGTGATTCCACTTAAAGTAGAAAAGGCATTTGGAGAATTTCTGTAATTTTTCTACTTCTTCAAGTAATTTTTACTCAAGTTCATACAGAGATTGAGGTAGTATGTGCATGCAGATATGGTTAAAGTGACTATGCATATATGATGAACAGAGAGTAGCAGTAGCGTAAAAGAGGGGTTGGCGGGTGGTGGGTGGCGGGACACAATGCAGATAGCCAATGTGCGGGAGCACTGGTTGGTTGGCCCAATTGAGGTAGCATGTACATGAATGTATAGTTAAAGTGACTATGCATATATGATAAACAGAGAGGAGCAGCAGTGTAAAAAGAGGGGGTCTCTAACCTAGGTCTTCTTCTATAGGTATCTTCCACTGTGTATAGATACTGTTTCTGTATGATAATCATAGAAACTGTTCCCTAGCAACAAGATCGAGAATATTACATGTTTAATTGGTAACTGATCAGCACAATTAGCATAATAAAAAAAATATCTTCCCCCCGGCTTAGACAGGACTTTAGACTGCAGATGGATATTATTAACTCATAGCTTATTTACTCTGGCTTTATACTGTAACGTAACAGAAGCTGTGGACGATTTGGATCCAGTCAACAATGCGGTTGTGGTAAGAAGCCATCTGAAAGTATCTATCCACATGCCTGCAGTAACCGCTGAGGAGCGGACAGCTACTCTATTCATAGACAGGGCGAGAAAACGGCCAAAAACATTTTTAGCACATCTTAGAGAATTAACACGTTTTCACAAGATCCTCCATAGGATAGCATTCAACACTTCACTCTAATCTAAAGAATATTCATATTTCATCAACTATGGTCTGTGCAGCTCTGCAAAGGGATTTTGTTGTATCACTAATTTATAAATGAACTTGCCTGGTTTAATAAAATTAAATGTCTACCTCCATAGAAATAACACTTGCTTGGCACTGTGCTTCTGATTATTTTGCGATCTAGGCTGGGTAAAGCAGTTTGTGACAACTGTTGATGTTAAAAGGGCTTAAGCAATACATTTGATTGAAAATAAATGATATTGTGTTTCTCTCCATGTGTTGTAAATAAGTAAGAGAAGGAGAGGAGAGGATGGCCCACACAGAGGATGACCTGATCGGGATTCCGTTCCCCAACCACAGCAGTGACGTTCTGTGCTGTCTCAACGAGCAGCGCCGCTCCGGGTTACTCTGTGATGTAGTCCTCGTTGTACAAGACCATGAGTACCGTACCCACCGCTCGGTCCTTGCCGCCTGCAGCCAGTACTTCAAGAAGCTCTTCACCGTGGCCTCTGACGGAAGGGACCAGCATGGGGTGTTTGAGATAGACTTTGTGGCCCCCGAGTCGCTGACTGCAATCTTGGAGTTTGCTTACACATCCACGCTGACTGTGACGGCGTCCAACGTAAAGGAGATCCTTCGAGCGGCTCAGATGCTGGAAATTCCCTGCATCATAAACGTGTGTCTGGAGATTATGGACTCTGGTGAGGGAGGAGGTGGAGGTGGAGGAGGAGAGGAGGAAGAGGAGGAGGATGTAGAAGAAGAGGAGGAAGATGATGAAGAGGAGGATAAAGACATGGAGGAGGATGATGAGTCAAGGAAGGACGAGCAGGAGGATAACGAGGAGGATAATGCCAGTGAGAGGTCAATGAGGTCGTCAGAGAGTCAGGACCAGGTCGGGTCAGAGAGAGGAGCAGCTCTCAGTCCACCCAATACCTCCCAGTACCAGCAGCAGTACGAGCTGCAGCAGAATGAGAGGAAGTGTCGGGACACAGACTCTCAGTGTGAGAAACCCCGGCAGGAGCATGAGAGCATGGAGAGCCGAGCCCTCAAAGACTTTTCCATTGAATCCCTGCTACAGGAAGGGCTATACCCTAAAATGCCATCAGTCCTGGACAGGAGGGCTAACTTTTCCCCTCTGCTCCCTGGCTTCTACCCTCCCATGTGGGCCGCAGATTTCCCAGGTTTCCTCCAAAAGGTTCTAGACCCCAACCACCATGCCCAGACTCCCCGCCCCTCCTACCCGCCCCAGCTGGACAACAGACCCCTAGACCTAGTTGTGAAACGAGAGATCATCAAGGAGGAGCTAAAGGAGGAAGTCCCGCCCAGCATGCTGCATGGGGACTTCCTGAAAAACTTCCTGAATTCCGGCCTATCGGGGATGGGAGTTGAGATGGGGGTGGTACGGTCCGAGGGGTCTCACCTCCATCTGGGCCAGATAAAGGACGAGGCAGACTTCCGCTCCTACATGGGCTTCCTGAGCACGTCAAGCCACCTGGGGGCGCTGTTCCCTCCCTGGCAGCTGGAGGAAGAGCGGAAGATGAAGCCTAAAGCCTCCCAGCAGTGTCCTATATGTAACAAGGTGATCCAGGGGGCAGGGAAACTACCCAGACACATGAGGACCCACACAGGAGAGAAACCATACATGTGCACCATCTGTGAGGTGCGATTCACCAGGTATGACAAATTCATATACACTGTGTCTAAATATCCATACTTGTGTTTTAAATTGTAGCTTTCTGGGTTAAGAAAATAAAACAATGTATAGTATAAATACAGTGACTTCAGAAAGTATCCATACCCCTTGACTTATTCCACCTTTTGTTCTTACAAACTCAACATTGATTACATTTATTTCATCTATCTACACAATAATGACAGTGAAACCATGTTTTTAGAAATTGTTGCATTTATTGATAATGAAATACAGAAATATATAATTTACATAAGTATTCACACCCCTGAGTCAATACATGTTAGAATTATCTTTGGCAGCAATGACTGCTGTGAGTCTTTCAGGGTAAGTCTCTTTTCACACCTGGATTGATGTTTTAAAAATACTTCAAGCTCTGTCACATTGGCTGTTGAGCATTGCTTGAGTCTTGCCATAGATTTTCAAGTATATCTAAGTCAAAACTGTAACTTAGCCAATCAGGAACATTCACTGTCTTCTTGGTAAGCAACTCCTTTGTAGATTTGGCCTTGTGTGTTGGTGTTTAGGTTTAGTGCCTTGTTTTTTTGAATATTGTTTTTGCTGTAGAGAATTCCTTCTTTTCACGCTGTCAATTAGATTAGTATTGTGGAGTAACTACAACATTGTTGATCCATCCTCAGTTTTCTCCTATCACAGCCATTAACTTCACCATTGGCCTCATAGTGAAATCCTTGCGTGATTTCCTTCCTCTCTGGCAACTGAGTTAGGAAGGACAAGTGTATCTTAAAAACTTCACCATGCTCAAAGGGATATTCAATGTCTGTTTTTATCATTATCTTTACCCATCGACCAATAGCAGCATTGGAAAACACTCCCTGGTCTTTGTGATTGAATCTGTGTTTGAAATGTACTGCTTGACTGAGATGAGGCAGTCATAAAACAATCATGTTAAACAGTATTTTCTGAAGGCACTGTATGTGAATCTTTGAAAATTCAATATGCTTTAAATGCCAGGATTTCATACTCATTTCGGATTTTCATCTAGTAGAATTCACTGCATGCGATTGAGGAAGAGAATCGTCTTTCAGACCCACGTGTTTGACTGCAGCTGATAATGAGATAAGAGGACGGGCTGTATCAAAATGAACGAATGGTGGGAAATTCCGCATCAGTTGATGCATTCTCAGTATGAGTCTAGTATGTTGATACTTGTTGCTTACTGCTTAAGTATGAAGTGCGATTAATACACAGTATTATTTCAGTAGGTTGTAGGCAAGACAGATTTCGGACACTGCACATTCCTCGCACAGTAATAGGTCTTATTAGCCCTATAGACTATACAAAATATGGATGTGTAAAACAAAGTGCTTCCCAATCATCTTTTAATCAATGTTACTTGTATATACACCCTTAGATAAAAGGCTTTCAAAAGTGTTCTTCGGGTGTCCCCATAGGAGCACCCTTTTTGGGTCCAGGTAGAACCCTTGTGGGTTCTACGTGGAACCCTCTATGGAAAGGGTTCTATAAGGAACCCAAAAAAGTTCTACCTGGAACCAAAAATAGTTCTTCAGCCAAAGGACCCTTTTTGTTTTAGATAGCACCTTTTTTATAAGAGTGTAGCAATCATGTTGACACCGGCGTTTGAGATCTTTTAAGGGCAATGTTATTAGGGTAAGGGAACAATGTGTTTTTGTGGTTCAGGCTAATTATTTTCATCCTCTCATCTGAATACCACTTGAGAGTTGAGACCTAAAAGGTGGAAACTGGAAACCCCCTTTAATGGTTTCTCATTTCCTGCCACTGTTATGGCACGATAATTTCACCTTCCATCCAGTACCCCAAAGTATACCTATGCTTTCATCTCTTACATTTTTCAAAACACAGAATATAACTCATTTTTTGTCTTTCCAGGCAAGACAAACTGAAGATCCACATGCGAAAGCACACAGGCGAGCGCCCCTATATCTGTCTTCACTGTAACTCCAAGTTTGTTCATAACTATGACCTAAAGAACCACCTGCGTATCCACACAGGGGTGCGGCCCTACCAGTGTGAGCACTGCTACAAGAGCTTCACACGTTCAGACCACCTGCACCGCCACATCAAGAGGCAGAGCTGCCGCATCTCACGCCCTCGACGGGGCCGCAAGCCGGCCGCTTGGCGCTCAGTCAACAACTTCCTGCAGGGCCCTCCATGCTCGGCCAATCACCACGAGGGCGGCAAGATGCTGACTGAGAGGTCGGGCGGATGCCGGCTTCTGCCCTCCCATGGGGGAGTTAGAGGTCAAAGTCTGAGCCTTGGGGAGAGAGAAAGACAGGACCTGGGTCTGGGTGGTAAGAAGCTGAGTTATAAGGACTTGGACAGTGACAGCAGAGAGAGCAGAGAGAGCAGGGAGAGTCGGGAGGCTCGGCACCGGTCAGACAGGAAGCAAGTGTTGGACGAGGTGGAGATGGAGAGACAGAGGGGCGTGTTCACCTTTGCCCTGGCAGGGCCTGGGGAGGAAGTCCTTACCCACCCTCCATTTTACATCCCTGACCCCTGGACCATGAGACTGGAGAACCACACCCCTAATATCCCTGAACCGGCAAACTAAACATTTTCCAACTGACACTTCCAAATGATAGCTAACTGACACTTCATTTCAGAGTTCTAAGAATCGCACAGAACACAGAGAGTTCTCTGTCTGGTAGATTTCCAACCTGCTGTTTAGAGATTTAAGGGGAGTGATGTCTGGGAACATAAGTATATAGAAAACAGGGTAAATACTTGGAAAACAGTTGATGTTAAACATCTCAGATCAAAATCTTTTGAGCTGCCATCTTTACAATCGCAAGGATTTTGATAAAACTTTTAATTTGGAGAAGTAAAACTGGACAAATACATTTTATATGTTCCAAAAGTACTAAATTGAAAAACATTATACTCTCAGGACATGAAATAACTGTTTATTTTTGGATTATTAATGTAAACGTGTAATTCATAGTGTAATTAATTAAACCTTTTTTTAACTAGGCAAGTCAGTTTAAAAACAAATACTTATTTTCAATGACAGCCTAGGAACAGTGGGTTAACTGCCTATTCAAAGACAGATTTGTACCATTGGGGGTTTGAACTTACAACCTTCTGGTTACTAGTCCAATGCTCTAACCACTAGGCTACCCTGCTACCCCACTAAGCTACCCTACCCTAACATATGGCAATACGTTGTTTCCTAAATTCCCAGTCAATAAATGAATAAACTCATAAGCTACAAACTACGGATTCCAAATGTACCCAAAGTTTCAGACTTTGGGTACAGTGCTAATAAACAGGGTAGTAAGCCACCGAAGAACATTCAAAACCATGAGAAATTATTCACTTGACAAAAATAATCTACATCGAAAACTTGTTTTTACCCTTGTAATGCATTGTTCTCAGATTTTGTCTGCACTATTGTAAATATATACAAATGTTTTAAATAATTTGACCATAGTTATGTTGATTATTGTTGTATTATATTTGTTGTTGTTTTTTATAGTTGATAACCCCTCCAAAGATGTGGAGTTTGATATTGCACAAACTTGAATAAGCCTTGTGTTACATTGCATACAGTATGTTCTGTGTTTCTTCTAAAGACCATGTTGTGTAAATAATTTGTGAAACAGAAAGATTATTGCTTTAGCTATGTCACCTGCTGGTGATTTGATTGCTGCAGTAAGACATTTAAAAAGGGTTTCTACCCTATTTTCATATACAGTTTGCTTTCTGATCTGTGTGTAAATGTTGTTATTCACAATTATTTGAATTGAAATGGGAAACTATTTTCTTGGTATTTATGCATATTTAAATTAGCCTTGGCTATATTTTGCAAATATGTTGTTTTATAAAGACACTAAATGTTGTACTCCCGTGGGTCTGGGAGTTTAAATTCTGGTTGTGTGTGTGTGTGTGTGTGTGTGTGTGTGTGTGTGTGTGTGTGTGTGTGTGTGTGTGTGTGTGTGTGTGTGTGTGTGTGTGTGTGTGTGTGTGTGTGTGTGTGTGTGTGTGTGTGTGTGTGTGTGTGTGTGTGTGTGTGTGTGTGTGTGTGCCCAGTGAGCGTGAGAGAGCGCGCTTTTGGTGCAAATCTTTCATAACTGGAAATATGGTTTGGATGCCATTTTAGAGAACGACACTCAACATCCTCAATCATCTATTGAGCTATAGCTTGTATTCAAACATCAATATTATAATCACTGTCTTCATAAAAGCATACACAACACCTCGACGTTGCTATCAAAATAAACTGGTGATGATAATATCACCATGAAACATCAAATAAATTGGATGCCTTGACATTGTAAAGATTTTACATAAATGTATACTTTTCCAAATAAATTAGGGCTATGGAATTTTGACATTTAAAGAATGTTATTTGATTGTTGGATAAAAATATACTTGCATTAAACGTTTATAATGCTGTAAAACAGTATTGTGTTGAACACTTTAGTTAATGTTCTTTACAGCTGGTCTTCTTCGTCTGAATTTATTTGACTGTGCAAATAGAAGTTCATCCCTTATATTTGTATTTTTTTATTTCACCGTTATTTAACCAGGTAGGATAGTTGAGAACAAGTTCTCATTTACAACTGCGACCTGGCCAAGATAAAGCAAAGCAGTGTGAACAGACAACAACACAGAGTTACACATGGAGTAAACAATAAACAAGTCAATAGCACAGAATAAAAAATAAATAATAAATAAATAAATAAAAATACTATGAAGCTCTTATTGTCTCACTGCAAAATTAGATGTTTGTCCATGTTTCTCCAAATTTTGATGTGTTCGTTGACACCGCACTGCCTGTCACTGGGACAGTGAGTCCTAGAAAAACCCAAGCCTACTTGATGGTAATAGTGCTCACCATTGAGTTGGAAAGGCAAGTCTTAATAAATGCCTAAAGTGAACCTTGGAGTTTATATGTTTTAATCCTATCCCATCCTATCCTTAATTTAACCAATCGGAATGGATGCCTGACTTGTTAACCAATTAGAATTAATGCCTGAATTCTTAACCTATCGGAATTAATGCCTGAAGTTAATTAATCCTATCCCAAAACTTAATCCTTAATTTAACCAAACAGAATCAATGCCTGGGTTGTTAATCAATCAGAATGGATGCCTGAAGTTAACCCTAGAGTTGTTTCTGTAGCCCAACCCTTAAGCAGCAGAGTCCTGTTTTATAGACCTGGGTTCCATTCCAGCTTTTTGCCCCTAGTGGAAGGTTTTGCAGGGAGTTTCCTTATGTCTTGAGGACCTTCAAAAACATCACATTTCGACTTGAACCTGGAGTGATCTCACTGTATATGCATGTAACTGTGACTCCCTATAGAGGTCTGTGCAGGACTGATTAAAAGCCAATTTATAATTGATCCAAAAATGTGGCCAGAGGCTTAGTATGGAGGGTGTGATGCAATTGTGGAGCCTCCGCCAGCATGCAGAAACCAAATCAACCTCCATACTGCATCCCTGTGCGCCTCTCAAACTTTATTAGAGGAGCTGCATGGTCAATCTAACATCTGCATTGGCAGTGCAGCATTTACGATGATACGGGCTCTGCAGAAGTTATGGCATTCATACTTCTTGTGCTTTGCAGAACAGCGCAGAGCTGTTGATCTGAGCTGTTGTGAAGGAAGTGAGTTTGTGTTCATACAGGACCTCCCGCCCCCACCTACATGTCAATGTGGGGGTATATGGAGCCCTACACATTGTTACAAAATTTGGGAGTCTGTCATTTATACTCCCTCTTCGGTCTCTCGGTCATCAGGCTGCTGATTATCCCGCACACCTGGCACCATCATCTCGTGCACCTGCGCCTCATGATCCTCCCTGTATCTGTCACTCCCCTTGGTTCTTTCCTCAGGTGTTATTGACTCTGTTTTCATGTCAGCGCTTTGTTTGTGTTTCGTGTTCATTGTTTCTTTTATTTATTAAAACAGTCACTCCCTGAACTTGCTTCCCGACTCTCAGCGCACTTATTACAGAACGCACCGCAATGCAGTACAGAGCTTAATTTGGCCTCTTTATGCCTCCATATGGAGCCACTGACCACATTTGCGGATCAAGCATACATTGGCTTTAACAATGCAGAGTGCTCCATATAGCTCCATTATTGGTTTGAAAGTAGGTTGGGACTGTACCTCCTCTACAAACACATGAGTTCCTTGACAACTTCCTTCTCAATAGCTGTTCTGCTCATCTAAGGTCAAGAAGTATGAAAATCCTGATGTCTGTGGAGGCTGCTTTGCAGTAAATGCTGTATGGCCACTTCAGATTGACTTAATTCATCGCTCCGCCCACAACCGCAGCAGGCCCAAACCCACTGGCTTTCTGTCTGACTCCTAACTGCTACCGCAAGGACTGGTCCAGAAACCAACCGCAGTTCCGCAATGTTATTTTAGGCATATGTGACACAGCTCACTTGGCAGCCATTGTCGCAACCATTTTGTGGCCTATAGGCAATATTAAAATGCTCAAAGATAACCTAAGAAACAGGTTACATTACCATAGATTCTCACGTGTCCCATTATAGACACAGTTTGAGAGCTGAGTTGTAGACTTGCATTTTCTCTTTGGCTACCTTTTAGGAGTGGGCTGATTTTCAGACGGAGACAAATATGGGGGATCAATATTTATTCATAGGCAATGTAGTAAACTAAACGACTAATAATATTTATGAAGAAAAATGTGTTGGAAAGATAACTGCCTTGTTATCTTCATAGGCTATAGACTCTATTTAATTAAGACCTGATCTCACAGTATGGCCACATAGGGCAGGTACATACGGGACACTCAAATTAGTATGATGTTATGTTATGTTTGGTATGGTTACATATGACAGATGGTTACTTAAGGCAAAAACAAAAGTAGGGTGGTTGATCAGGTTGAATTGGTGGGCTACTGAACTTGAAGCAACAAGAATGATGAGAGAGGACACTTGCACTTTCTTTTGAGCTACATTTTGCTCATAGGATATAGCCTACCTTTTAGGAGGATGATTTGCAGGCAGAGACAAATAAATGGGTAACCAATATTGAATGAAAATGAAAAGGGCCTTTTACTTTGCAACGATTATCTTATTTTTTTGCACCTCGAATCACGTTGGTTGAGCGCCCTCCTTTTCTTTCCATTGTCAATATTCATTTACAGCCACTGTAGTAAACTAAACTAAACTAAACTAACTGAACTATAGTCCAATCCAGTGGTGTATTGCAGCCTGGAGAAGTGGGAATACTAAAAAAAATCTTAAATATTTCCAAACTCCCAGCTTAGGAAATGTGCTGTGTGAGAAACAGTGACAAACACTCTGAATTACCTAAAATGTTAAATCCCATATTGGTCTTTCACATCAGGCCAACCCGAGCTATACTGTGCAAGTAGGCTAATAGTAGGCCTACCATTGAAACAGATACATGTGAAAATATTTTCTTAATTTTTACAGATTTTCACTTTCAAAGTCACACTTTTTTCCAAATTTGATTTTCTAAATCAGTGTTTCCCAATCTTGATCCTCGAGTACCCCCAACAGTACACATTTTTATTGTAACCCTGGACAAGCACACCTGAGTCAACTTGTCAACTATTCAACTAGCCTTCAATGAACTGAATGAGGTATGGTTGTCCAGGGCTACAGTGCATTCAGAAAGTATTCAGACCCCTTCACCTTTTCCACATTTTGTTACTTTACAGACTTATTCTACAATTGATTAAATAGATCAATCTACCCACAATACCCCATAATGACAAAGCAAAAACAGGCTTTTAAATTTTTTTCCCAAAAGATTATACAAACATAAATACTTTATTTACATAAGCATTCAGACCCTCTGTAGCACATGCGTTGGTGTATGAAAATGAAATAGCAACTGTAGTGATGCAAATAATCATGTTATCATTCTGACAGGTAGGCATAGGCTACTTTATAGCTATTGTAGTTAACATTTAATAGAGAAGGTTTACCAGAAGAAGGTTAGGCCTATCATTAGTATTGCTAAATTTGTTCTATTCCTTAATTGTTTGAAACCTGGATGTTTTACTTCATATTATGGAGGCAAGTCTTACCTTACTTGAAACTAGTCTATAGCCAAAATCCTGTACCTCCACTAAACTACTTTGGTGTGATCAGTGGGGATTAAGAAGTGAGTATACGCAATGCCCAGAAGAAAATAAGTGGGTAGGCTATAGGCCTAGGTTGTATGCCTGCGTATACCCTCCACTACACCACTGGTCTAATCATATTTAATAACATTTCCTTGTAAAGATAACTGCCAAGTCATCCTCTGCCCATGCATAGGCTATTTCATTGAGACCACAAATATAGGCAACATAGCGCACGTGATCTCGCAAACCCAGTTGGAAGAGGAGGGGTAGGCTGAAGAAGCAAATTCTGAGAGTGTGTGAATAATGAGACAAAGATGTGCATATAATACAATAGGTAGTCTAACGCATAGAAATCAGAAAGGTCTTTCCAAATAATCTTCAGGACAACAAAAATATGTTCATCCCAAAGTCGTCTGTTTGAACACCCACTCCCAACCGCAGCATGAGAAAAAATATATAAAATAAAGAATGGCCTTGGAGCCGAAGGTTCTGCATACTTCCCTGTCATGAAGCAGTGGGTCATAATTTATCTTTCCTCAATTCCTCACAGTCTCTCTCCTCGCCTCCTCAAAACGTAGAGATCTTGGACCTTTTGGCAAAGAGATAGGGTGTGTGGAATCAAAATAGCCACATTGAAAAAGAGAAGGAAGAGCTAAGTTTTTTAATTAAAAAACAATTTTGGTTCAGTTGAAAATTTATGAAATAAAACTACTTTTGGCAATCAGTTACAGTCCACTGTCTGGTTTTGTCTTCCTGGTGGACAAGCACAAAGTTGGGAGGCTAGCAATGTTTTTACAGACACAGACATTTTCCTCTCACTGTCTTGACTTTATTCATCTGTATCTCTCCACTGCCGTCTACTGGGTGATTGACTATACTACAGTTTCAATGCACAGGTTTGTCGCACAACCTCTCCACTGTGATGCAGTTTTGCCCCTTTAGAGGGTGTTATACTATCACTCCTTGATTAGAGTTGAACAATGAACAAATTCAGTGGAACTGGCTTCAAGGTCCAGAGTTGAGTTTGAGGGTCATAGGGCATAGGAAACACACTGTAAAGCCATGAATAAGTGATGCAAAGAAAAAAACAAATGAAAAAAGTTGTCAATTGACTAACAATAATGTATGAATAAGCAATATCAGAACTTGAAGATCATTTTCTGTTGTCCCACTGTTGTCCCACTAAAGACCCGTGAAGACATGGGTCTTTACATTGACAGTCCCATCTTTAAAACATTTTATGGGGAACCACATGTATGTCAGTGTCTTATATTTAAGTTGCCGTTGCAGAAACGTGGTCCCAAAGGAGACTTCTGTATTTTCACTATGAAACTAAACAGGTACTATAGGAATGCCAGTACGGTACATGTTGCTGTGAGGCTGTCTGAACCTAGAGCACAAAAACTGTATGTGCAGTAGATTGTTATTTTGAGCAGGGAGAGTCTGTGTTAGCCTTGAGGCCGGTTCCCAGTCATGATCATGGTACCTATTTCCTTATTATTATTTACAGTGAGTGAATAAAGATCCTAAAGTATACTGGACAAAATGTAAATGCAACATGTAAAGTGTTGGTCCCATGTTTCATGAACTGGAAAAAGATCCCCAAAAATGTCCATACAAACAAAAAGCTTATTTCTCTCAAATTTGTTTACGTCACTGTTAGTGAGCATTTCTCCTTTTCCAAGATAATCCATCCATCTGACAGGTGTGGCATATCAAGAAGCTGATTAAACAGCAGGATTATTATCATCATTACACAGCTGCACCTTGTGCTGGGGACAATAAAATGGCACTCTAAAATGTGCAGTTTTGTCACACACCTCAATGCCACAGATGTCTCAAGTTTTGAGGGAGCGTGCAATTGGCATGCTGACTGCAGGAATGTTGACCAGAGCTGTTGCCATAAAATTGAATGTCGATTTTTCTAACTTAAGCTGCCTCCAAAGTTGTTTTAGAGAATTTGGCAGTACATCCAGCCGGTCTCACAACCGCAGACCACGTGTAACCACACCAGCCCAGGACCTCCACATCTGGCTTCTTCACCTGCGAGATCGTCTGAGACTAGCCACCCAGACATTTGATGAATCTGTGGGTTTGCACAACCAAATAATTTCGGCACAAACTGTCAGAAACGGTCTCAGGGAAGCTCATCTGTGTGCTCATCGTCGTCACCAGAATCATGACCTGACTGCAGTTCGGCATCATAACCAACTTCAGTGGGAAAATGGTCACCTTCGATGGCCACTCGCACGCTTGAGAAGTGTGCTCTTTATGGATGAATCCCGGTTTCAACTGTACCAGGCAGATGGCAGACAGTGTGTATGGTGTTGTGTGTGCAAGCGGTTTGCTGATGTCAACATTGTTAACAGAGTGCCTCATTGTGGCAGCGGGGTTGTGGTATGGGAAGGCTTAAACTACGGACAACAAACATATCTGCATTTTATCGATGGCAATTTGAATGCACAGAGATACCGTGACGAGATCCTGAAGCCCATTGTCGTGCCATTCTTCCGCCACCATCGCTCGTGTTTCAGCATGATAATGCACGGCCCCATGTCAAAAGGATTTGTACACAATTTATGGAAGCTGAAAATGCCTCAGTTTTTCCATGGCCTGCATACTCAGATGTCACCCATTGAGCATGTTTGGAATGCTCTGGATCAACGTGTACGGCAGCGTTGTTCCAGTTCCTGCCAATATCCACACCAGATATTGACTGGTTTTCTAATCCATGCCCCTACTTTTTGTAAGGTATCTGGGACCAACAAATGCATATCTGTCTATTCCCAGTCATGTGAAATCGATAGATTAGGGTCTAAAGAATTTCCTTATAGATGCATTTATATTTTTGTTCTGTGTAGCTGTGACAGGGGTGGGCTATCCTACACAGTGAATCTCAGAAAAATGTAAAAGTTATACTTTTTTAGAGAAAACAATACTAAATATTTTCAAGCAATCAAATACCTGATTAAAGCACAGTGTTTTGCAATCCTCTAGGGTAGCATCATGGTGTAGCCAGAACACAGCTATTTTCTGTCCTACTCTGGCTACATTGACTTCAATACAAAACCTAGAAGGCTTGTGCTCCTCACTCGCTTCCATAATTATGACGATTTCCGGAGGACGTCTTTCAACCAATCAAAGCTTTTACAGTATGAACTGATATGTCGTCCAGCCAATCAAAGGATCAGAGAATTATCCTAGTACTATGCATGTGTGATTTAGAAGCTTGGTGAGTTGGTGAGTTTGTTGGATAGCTTGAGATTGAAATTGTGAATACTGACTGGGCACAAACTGGTTGAATCAACGTTGTTTCAAAGTAATTTTTCAACGTATTGTGACTTGGAATCTATGTGGAAAAGTCTTCAATTTTTGTTTTGAGGGTGAAATGTCAATTAGTAAATTTGAAACAATGTGAGATCTTCAACATTATATCCACTTCAAGAGAAAATACCATAGGTTGGGCAGCACCTCCTACTGGAGAGTTAATATATCTACAGCTATCCATTTGGTCTCCTTTACATGTTTTTAACCATGCCCAGCTTTGATATTTGTCACTGACGACCACAAATGTGCTATCATGAGAATGATTATTGATAGATCTCTTAAAAATGAAATATATTCAACGTTGCTATCGAAGTCATTCCAAAGGGTAGGTTTAACCGAGCAAATGAAATGTCATAAATCATCAATGATATTATTAAGGCCTATATAGCATTTGTGAAGTCATCAACAGCTATTGTTTTAAATTCAGCTAAAAATAGACAATACAGTGCCTTGCGAAAGTATTCGGCCCCCTTGAACTTTGCGACCTTTTGCGACATTTCAGGCTTCAAACATAAAGATATACAACTGTATTTTTTTGTGAAGAATCAACAACAAGTGGGACACAGTCATGAAGTGGAACGACATTTATTGGATATTTCAAACTTTTTTAACAAATCAAAAACTGAAAAATTGGGCGTATATATAGATATATATATATATATATATATATATATATATATATATATAGATGTGGAGGTGTATATGGATCTCGATGTGCAAAACTGCTAGAGACATACCCCAAGCGACTTACAGCTGTAATCGCAGCAAAAGGTGGCGCTACAAAGTATTAACTTAAGGGGGCTGAATAATATATATATATAGATGTGGAGGTGTGGAGCCAGAGACAGCAGGGGTACAGCAGGGGTATATATATAGAGAGACTGACGCTCTAACCATATATATATATGTGGCGGCGGGGTAGGTTAGAGCGTTGGACTAGTAACCGGAAGGTTGCAAGTTCAAACCCCTGAGCTGACAAGGTACAAATCTGTCGTTCTGCCCCTGAACAGGCAGTTAACCCACTGTTGCTGGGCCGTCATTGAAAACAAGAATTTGTTCTTAACTGACTTGCATGGTTAAATAAAGGAAAAATAAAAATAGAGTACAGGGAACATAAGGTGCTGGCCATTTCATTTAGGCCATTGTTGTGGGCCTGCCTCAACTAGCAGCAACTGGTAGAACATGCTGCCTCTAATGTAGACTGATTGGAGGAAGCATGCTGGCTGTGTTGAGATGTATGGGTTTGCTTACATACCTTAAGGGAACATTTTGACATTTGCTGTATGGTTAGTGAGAAAGTCCATATTGCAAATGTACGGTCCCTTACTAGACGTCCGAAAACGTTTGTAAAATTTGCGGGCGGCGTCGGGCCGAGCGGCAGGGCCGGCCTACCGGGAAGTCATCAAATGAACTTTGTCGGACATTCGGTTTCCGTTTTATAAAATATCAAATTTTGGTCATTTTTCCACTGTCCCGGAAAATCCCACAAGAGGGCATAAGCAATCATATTGCAATTGGACAAAACATCACGAATCACGACGGGGACTTATCTCGAAAACGGAAAATATTTTGAAGCCGAAACTTGGTGAGCATAGGTTTGGCATAATGGGCAGTTGGCCCCGAACAAGATGGCGTCTAGGCCTCAACGGTTTTTGAGTTATGGCCATTTCTCTGGGATTAAAGGTCCAAAATGAAAATAGAGAAATTATTTTTCCACATCACGTCAAAGTCAAGGAGCCTCCGGTGTCAATAAAAAAAGAACCAGCCATTTATCTATCGTCATTTAAGAGAAATCGTACATCGTGTTTTTTTCTCCAACATACGAATCTTTTTAAAGTGTGCTGCGGAGCTCTGCGAGATTTCTGTGATTTTCTATTATTTTCTGAAATAACACACACTCACAAAACCCTCGGTAAATAACTCAGTTCTTAACGTAAAGACTTAAAACTCAGGATTCTGTAAAGGCATACCCCAATCAGGATATGAGTTTATTTATAGCTTCCTGTGCCAACCGGAAGTGCCTTTAATTGGGTCACACTGTCTGTGTTGAAGGGTTAAAAAGTCACATCTTTCCTAAACTTCATATGTGTGACTAGGTATAGACATAGATAGACATAGTGCATTCAACCCTGTGTAAATCAGTCAGTTCTTGACGTAAGGACTTAAAACTCAGGATTCTGTAAATGCATACCCCAATGAGGATACGTGTTGACTTATAGCTTCCTGTGCCAACCTGAAGGGGTTTCCAGGGGTTAAAAAAGTCAAATCTGTCCAAAACTTCATATGTGTGATTAGGCAACCCCCATGAACTGTAAATCAGTCATTTTCACATAAAATTTCAAAGGAAAACTAAATCACACACACATACAGCTTGTAATGAGGGACGTATTGGGGTGCGTAGAGACATACACTGCCTGCATTAGTTAACCTTGTTGGAACTTTTAAAGAACGGTCAGACCTAGAGTTCCGAAACTTTAGAATCCTGTTCTAGACCTCAGGTCGATAGTGCGTGGTGAGTTACGTGGCTCTAGAAGGTTCTTGGACCGAGAAAAAGCCTCGTACATTTGCAATGACTTCAATTCATTTTTGCATCACGAAAATGACGACATTTAGAAATGTCCCAGAGTCGCAAGACTAGGTGCATTGCGACCGTCTCGGCCCATATAGACAGACCCCAACGTTTCTGTCCGATAGCTCATTCAAGGACCCTGTAGCAAGTCATGGAAAAAAGTGGATTTTCAGCACCAATTAGGGTTTTGCTCGGACACCAAATGACCGATCGAGCCGAAACATGGGATTCGGGGTCGCCTCAGCTAGGCCTACACATAACATAAGAAATGGGCCCGCAGCTAGAACGTAACTACGTGTTTTATGTTTTTTTTATGGTTTGAACCGAAGGCGTTGTGAATTTTGGGCCAGCTCTGAAGTATGTGATAGTTGGCTACTGAACGAGTTGGAAAAAGTGGGTTTAGTGTCAGTTTGTATCAGTTTGGTGTCAGAATGATATCTAATTGACTGATGGACGGTGACTTGCTGGTGACTCTTGTCCATTTGCAATATGTTTAAACAGTGAGGTACCATCACCAAAGTGACATTCTGAAATCAACCCTAACGAGCCATTGAGATGAACCAGAATCACTGCCCAGCCATCTCGAGTTCATCGGGCCAGTCAATTTCACATTCCTGCAGGATTGTTATAGCATGACAAATTCGTGATGGTACCTGCCCATTGAACCATATTGCAAATGCACAGTGACTTTGCAAAAGTAAGAAAACATAAACAATTGGACATAATGAAATCACCATATTTTTATTTTTGGGTTACCAGTTGCACAACAATGCACGTGCATTTGCAATATGATTCAACAGTGAAAAAACATCACAAAATGGACATGATGAAGTCAACACAACGAGCGATGGAAAGGAGCAACTATCACTGCCAGGCCATCCCGAGTTCATCTGGCCAGTCAATTTTGCATTTCTGCAGGATTTTTGAGCATGTCAAATTTCTTCTGGTAAATGCCCATTGAACCATATTGCAAATGCACGTGCACTTGCAATATGATTCAACAGTGAAAAAACATCAAAGAATGGACATGATGAAGTCAACACAACGAGCGATGGACAGGAGCAACTATCACTGCCAGGCCATCCTGTGTTCATCAGGCCAGTCAATTTTGCATTTCTGCAGAATTTTTTATTATTTTTTTTCTAATATTTTTATTAAACACACACAAGAATGGTATATAGGTATACATGACAGGTATACAATTCTTATCTAAACATAAAAGAGCATACAGGAACAACAAGACCCAGAGTTCTGGGTGCAGAACAAATAATACAAAACAAGGACACGTAGAAAGAAAGAGGGAAGATGCCCTCCCCCATCCCCTATTCCCCCCCCCCTCCCAACTGCTCGGGTGGCAGGGCCAGCACATGCTGCCCAAAGGTAGATTAAAATATTACAATTGAGAGTGCGTTAATAAGTACAAATTCACAGCGCCGACTCGTCCAAGTAGGAGAGGAAAGGCTGACAGATTTGATCAAAAGTTGATAATTTATTGTTCAGAATATATCTAATTCTTTCTAAGTGTACAGTGTTTGCCAATTCACTGAGCCATAATTTGGTAGAGGGCGCTTCCCTCCTTTTCCAAAACAACAAGATTTGTTTTTTTGCAGAGATGAGACCATACGAGATTAGTTGTTTTTGGGGGTTGGTTAATCAGAATCTTGGGACTCAGATACTCCCAGGATTATCAGAAGCGGGTCTGGATCTATTGAAGTCTCCAAAACTTCAGAGAGGATCCTAAAAATTCCACACCAATAACCATGCTAAGCTAGAGCATAGGGCTAAGCAGTGGAGTATGTGTCAGGAAATATCCTATGCAGTTTCGTTTTGGAATAGTGTAATCTGTGTAATACCTTGAATTGTATGAGACGATGTCTGGAATTAATGGAGCATGTGTGGATATACTACAAGCTCTCTTCCCAGTCTGCCACCGAGATGTCAGTCCCTAGTTCTTCCTCCCATTTTGCCTTGATGGCATCAGTAGAAGGTGTGCTAACAGATTGAAAAGCATCATATAGACGCGATATCAGTTTATCTGAGGTGGGGCATATTTTTATGCATCCGTCAAACATGGAAGGTTTAGCATTCCCAAATGTTGGGAGGTGTTTTCTAACGTAGTCTCTAATTTGTAGTTATCTGAAAAAAATACTTCTGGGAAGATTATATGTTTCCCTCAGCAACTCAAAGGAAGCAAAGGTCCCTTCTATGTATAAATCCCCTATGGTACTTATCCCCAACTCTCCCCATCGCTCAAAGGTGTTATCAAGGTTAGAAGGGGCAAAGGAGGGATTCCTGGCGACAGGGAGCATGAATGACATTGGTCTAAGCTCAAAGTGGACTTTAATTTGCTTCCAGATTCGGACTGTGCTATGTATAATAGGATTGTTACAATAAAGTGACATCTCCAGAGTGACAGGCGACAAAATCACAGCGCCAATAGAGAAGGGGTGACACTCCTCACGCTCCATACTAAGCCAGCTGGATGCCGGGAGTACGTCATCCAACAGAAACGTAACAACGCGAGGTTAGCGGCCCAGTAATAAAATATAAAATGTGTTAGACAATGTGTTAGACGTTTTTGATTTGTAAGGGCTGCATGATACACTTAATCAAGTGCTCCCAGGGTAGCCTGCATATATATAATAGCAGCACTGTAGAAACTATTACACTCAACTGAACGACTTGATTAGTGTAGTGTTAGATAGCTACATAGTTGTCTTTGCTGTCTTCGTATCCAAGATAATTGTGTAGTTTAGAGCGTGTAGTCTTAGAGTGATTATCTTAATTTACCGAGGTTAGCTAGCCAGCTATTTGTCGTCCTTAACGTAGGAGACACTGCTAGCTAGCCAACAGCTAGCCAACGTCTACTGAATAGAACTTCCGCACTCAACAACCCGGTCGCATTCCGCTTCGCTCCACAGGTAGTATCACATTTTTCATTTCATTTCTTTACAGCACAACGGTTTGATTTGTTTGATCGTAGCTAGGTACATAGCTAGCTACATAACCGTCTGTGTATCAAAGATAATTGTGTAGTCTAGAGCGATTTTCTAGGTTAGCTAGCCAGCTATTGTCGTTCTTTTAACGCAACGTAACGTAATCAACACTGCTAGCTAGCCAGCTAGCCCCCGAATAGCAGCACTGTAGAAACTATTACACTCAACGGAACGACTTGATTAGTGTAGTGTCAACAACGCAGCCACTGCCAGCTAGCCTACAAAGTCAACAACGCAGCCACTGCCAGCTAGCCTACTTCAGCAGTACTGTATCATTTTAATCATTTTAGTCAATAAGATTCTTGCTACGTAAGCTTAACTTTCTGAACATTCGAGACGTGTAGTCCACTTGTCATTCCAATCTCCTTGCATTAGCGTAGCCTCTTCTGTAGCCTGTCAACTATGTGTCTGTCTATCCCTGTTCTCTCCTCTCTGCACAGACCATACAAACGCTCCACACCGCGTGGCCGCTGCCACCCTAATCTGGTGGTCCCAGCGCGCACGACCCATGTGGATTTCCAGGTCTCCGGTAGCCTCTGGAATTGCCGATCTGCGGCCAACAAGGCAGAGTTCATCTCAGCCTATGCCTCCCTCCAGTCCCTCGACTTCTTGGCACTGACAGAAACATGGATCACCACAGATAACACTGCTACTCCTACTGCTCTCTCTTCGTCCGCCCACGTGTTCTCACACACCCCGAGAGCTTCTGGTCAGCGGGGTGGTGGCATCGGGATCCTTATCTCTCCCAAGTGGTCATTCTCTCTTTCTCCCCTTACCCATCTGTCTATCGCCTCCTTTGAATTTCATGCTGTCACAGTTACCAGCCCTTTCAAGCTTAACATCCTTATCATTTATCGCCCTCCAGGTCCCCTCGGAGAGTTCATCAATGAGCTTGATGCATTGATAAGCTCCTTTCCTGAGGACGGCTCACCTCTCACAGTTCTGGGCGACTTTAACCTCCCCACGTCTACCTTTGACTCATTCCTCTCTGCCTCCTTCTTTCCACTCCTCTCCTCTTTTGACCTCACCCTCTTACCTTCCCCCCCTACTCACAAGGCAGGCAATACGCTCGACCTCATCTTTACTAGATGCTGTTCTTCCACTAACCTCATTGCAACTCCCCTCCAAGTCTCCGACCACTACCTTGTATCCTTTTCCCTCTCGCTCTCATCCAACACTTCCCACACTGCCCCTACTCGGATGGTATCGCGCCGTCCCAATCTTCGCTCTCTCTCCCCCGCTACTCTCTCCTCTTCCATCCTATCATCTCTTCCCTCTGCTCAAACCTTCTCCAACCTATCTCCTGATTCTGCCTCCTCAACCCTCCTCTCCTCCCTTTCTGCATCCTTTGACTCTCTATGTCCCCTATCTTCCAGGCCGGCTCGGTCCTCCCCTCCCGCTCCGTGGCTTGATGACTCATTGCGAGCTCACAGAACAGGGCTCCGGGCAGCCGAGCGGAAATGGAGGAAAACTCGCCTCCCTGCGGACCTGGCATCCTTTCACTCCCTCCTCTCTACATTTTCCTCCTCTGTCTCTGCTGCTAAAGCCACTTTCTACCACTCTAAATTCCAAGCATCTGCCTCTAACCCTAGGAAGCTCTTTGCCACCTTCTCCTCCCTCCTGAATCCTCCTCCCCCTCCCCCCTCCTCCCTCTCTGCAGATGACTTCGTCAACCATTTTGAAAAGAAGGTCGACGACATCCGATCCTCGTTTGCTAAGTCAAACGACACCGCTGGTTCTGCTCACACTGCCCTACCCTGTGCTCTGACCTCTTTCTCCCCTCTCTCTCCAGATGAAATCTCGTGTCTTGTGACGGCCGGCCGCCCAACAACCTGCCCGCTCGACCCTATCCCCTCCTCTCTTCTCCAGACCATTTCCGGAGACTTTCTCCCTTACCTCACCTCGCTCATCAACTTATCCCTGACCGCTGGCTTCGTCCCTTCCGTCTTCAAGAGAGCGAGAGTTGCACCCCTTCTGAAAAAACCTACACTCGATCCCTCCGATGTTAACAACTACAGACCAGTATCCCTTCTTTCTTTTCTCTCCAAAACTCTTGAACGTGCCGTCCTTGGTCAGCTCTCCCGCTATCTCTCTCAGAATGACCTTCTTGATCCAAATCAGTCAGGTTTCAAGATTAGTCATTCAACTGAGACTGCTCTTCTCTGTATCACGGAGGCGCTCCGCACCGCTAAAGCTAACTCTCTCTCCTCTGCTCTCATCCTTCTAGACCTATCGGCTGCCTTCGATTACTGTGAACCATCAAATCCTCCTCTCCACCCTCTCCGAGTTGGGCATCTCCGGCGCGGCCCACGCTTGGATTGCGTCCTACCTGACAGGTCGCTCCTACCAGGTGGCGTGGCGAGAATCTGTCTCCTCACCACGCGCTCTCACCACTGGTGTCCCCCAGGGCTCTGTTCTAGGCCCTCTCCTATTCTCGCTATACACCAAGTCACTTGGCTCTGTCATAACCTCACATGGTCTCTCCTATCATTGCTATGCAGACGACACACAATTAATCTTCTCCTTTCCCCCTTCTGATGACCAGGTGGCGAATCGCATCTCTGCATGTCTGGCAGACATATCAGTGTGGATGACGGATCACCACCTCAAGCTGAACTTCGGCAAGACGGAGCTGCTCTTCCTCCCGGGGAAGGACTGCCCGTTCCATGATCTCGCCATCACGGTTGACAACTCCATTGTGTCCTCCTCCCAGAGCGCTAAGAACCTTGGCGTGATCCTGGACAATACCCTGTCGTTCTTAACTAACATCAAGGCGGTGGCCCGTTCCTGTAGGTTCATGCTCTACAACATCCGCAGAGTACGACCCTGCCTCACACAGGAAGCGGCGCAGGTCCTAATCCAGGCACTTGTCATCTCCCGTCTGGATTACTGCAACTCACTGTTGGCTGGGCTCCCTGCCTGTGCCATTAAACCCCTACAACTCATCCAGAACGCCGCAGCCCGTCTAGTGTTCAACCTTCCCAAGTTCTCTCACGTCACCCCGCTCCTCCGCTCTCTCCACTGGCTTCCAGTTGAAGCTCGCATCCGCTACAAGACCATGGTGCTTGCCTACGGAGCTGTGAGGGGAACGGCACCTCAGTACCTCCAGGCTCTGATCAGGCCCTACACCCAAATAAGGGCACTGCGTTCATCCACCTCTGGCCTGCTCGCCTCCCTACCACTGAGGAAGTACAGTTCCCGCTCAGCCCAGTCAAAACTGTTCGCTGCTCTGGCTCCCCAATGGTGGAACAAACTCCCTCACGACGCCAGGACAGCGGAGTCAATCACCACCTTCCGGAGACACCTGAAACCCCACCTCTTTAAGGAATACTTAGGATAGGATAAAGTAATCCTTCTCACCCCCCCCCCCCCTTAAAATATTTAGATGCACTATTGTAAAGTGGCTGTTCCACTGGATGTCATAAGGTGAATGCACCAATTTGTAAGTCGCTCTGGATAAGAGCGTCTGCTAAATGACTTAAATGTAAATGTAAAAATGTATAACATCACTAAAATCTAAAACCACCAGTAATGTACATCGTACCGGCTCCTTCCTGGCTTCCAAAGAAAAACAAGCCTTTGCCAGTAATAAAAACCTCAGCTTGAGCTTCCTTAACAAGTTCTCTACATGCGCAGTGAAGCTCAGCTTATCATCAACCCACACACCCAAATATTTGTAAACTTTAACTTGCTCTATAGTATGACCAGTCAATGTAGTAATGACATGATTATGCCTGGCATTGATAATACCATGCATTTTGTTTTACCTGAATTTAGAACCAGCTTTAAATCATACAGATTCTGTTGTATGATGTTAAATTCTCTGGGCATTTTCAAAAGCTAAAGATAAACTATTACCACTTGAATAAAGAACAGTATCATCTGCATAAAAATGAACATCCGCTGTTTCAATAAGATCCCTAATGTTGTTGTTATACAAAATGAACAACAGTGGACCCAAAATAGAACCCTGCGCACACCTCTATTGTCATGTTTTGTCATTTATTATCTTGTCTTGTCCCTGTGCTTCCCATTCTATTCGTTTCCCTCTGCTGGTCTTATTAGGTTCTTTCCCTCTTTCTATCCCTCTCTCTCCCCCTCCCTCTCTCACTCTCTCGCTCTCTCTTCTCTCTATCGTTCCGTTCCTGCTCCCAGCTGTTCCTATTCCCCTAATCAATCATTTAGTCTTCCCACACCTGTTCCCGATCCTTTCCCCTGATTAGAGTCCCTATTTCTTCCTTTGTGTTCCGTTCCTGTCCTGTCGGTTCCTTGTCTAGAATTCACCGTGCTGTGTTTGTGTATCGCCCTGTCGTGTCGTGTTTTCCTCAGATGCTGCGTGGTGAGCAGGTGTCTGAGTCTGTCTGGTTCAAGTGCCTTCCCGAGGCAACCTGCTGTTCACCTGCTGTTCAAGATCGAGTCTCCAGTTTGTCCTCGTCATTTCGAGTGAAAGTTGTGTTTTTTTGTTTGTATTTACTTTACTGGATTAAAGACTCTGTTTTCGCCAAGTCGCTTTTGGGTCCTCTTTCACCTGCATGACAGAAGGAACCGACCAAGGAATGGACCCAGCGACTTCAGACGCTCGTTACACTGCCGTCGAGATCCAAGGAGCCATGCTCGGCAGACACGAGCAGGAATTGTCTGCTGCTCGCCATGCCGTGGAGAACCTGGCCGCTCAGGTTTCCGACCTCTCTGGACAGTTCCAGAGTCTACGTCTCGTGCCACCTGTTACTTCCTGGCCTGCCAAGCCTCCAGAACCTAGGGTTAATAACCCACCTTGCTACTCCGGGCAGCCCACTGAGTGCCGCTCCTTTCTCACGCAGTGTGAGATTGTGTTCTCTCTCAACCCAACACATACTCTAGAGAGAGAGCTCGGGTTGCTTACGTCATTTCACTCCTTACTGGCCGGGCTCGAGAATGGGGCACAGCTATCTGGGAGGCAAGGGCTGATTGCTCTAACAAGTTCCAGAACTTTAAAGAGGAGATGATTCGGGTTTTTGACCATTCAGTTTTTGGTAGGGAGGCTTCTAGGGCCCTGGCTTCCTTATGCCAAGGTGAACGGTCCATAACGGATTATTCTATTGAGTTTCGCACTCTTGCTGCCTCTAGTGAGTGGAACGAGCCGGCGCTGCTCGCTCGTTTTCTGGAGGGACTCCACGCAGTGGTTAAGGATGAGATTCTCTCCCGGGAGGTTCCTTCAGATGTGGACTCTTTGATTGCTCTCGCCATCCGCATAGAACGACGGGTAGATCTTCGTCACCGGGCTCGTGGAAGAGAGCTCGCATCAACGGTGTTTCCCTGCTCCGCATCGCAACCATCTCCCTCCTCTGGCTCAGAGTCTGAGCCCATGCAGCTGGGAGGGATTCGCATCTCGACTAAGGAGAGGGAACGGAGGATCACCAACCGCCTGTGCCTCTATTGCGGAGTTGCTGGACATTTTGTTAATTCATGTCCAGTAAAAGCCAGAGCTCATCTGTAAGCGGAGGGCTACAGGTGAGCGCAACTACTCAAGTCTCTCCATCAAGATCCTGTACTACTTTGTCGGTCCATCTACGCTGGACCGGTTCGGGTGCTACATGTAGTGCCTTGATAGACTCTGGGGCTGAGGGTTGTTTCATGGACGAAGCATGGGTTCGGAAACATGACATTCCTTTCAGAGAGTTAGAGAAGCCTACGCCCATGTTCGCCTTAGATGGTAGTCATCTTCCCAGTATCAGATTTGAGACACTACCTTTAACCCTCACAGTATCTGGTAACCACAGTGAGACTATTTCTTTTTAGATTTTTCGTTCACCGTTTACACCTGTTGTTTTGGGTCATCCCTGGCTAGTATGTCATAATCCTTCTATTAATTGGTCTAGTAATTCTATCCTATCCTGGAACGTTTCTTGTCATGTGAAGTGTTTAATGTCTGCCATCCCTCCCGTTTCTTCTGTCCCTACTTCTCAGGAGGAACCTGGCGATTTGACAGGAGTGCCGGAGGAATATCATGATCTGCGCACGGTCTTCAGTCGGTCCCGAGCCAACTCCCTTCCTCCTCACCGGTCGTATGATTGTAGTATTGATCTCCTTCCGGGGACCACTCCTCCTCGGGGTAGACTATACTCTCTGTCGGCTCCCGAACGTAAGGCTCTCGAGGATTATTTGTCTGTGTCTCTTGACGCCGGTACCATAGTGCCTTCTTCCTCTCCGGCCGGGGCGGGGTTCTTTTTGTTAAGAAGAAGGACGGTACTCTGCGCCCCTGCGTGGATTATCGAGGCTGAATGACATAACGGTTAAGAATCGTTATCCGCTTCCCCTTATGTCATCAGCCTTCGAGATTCTGCAGGGAGCCAGGTGCTTTACTAAGTTGGACCTTCGTAACGCTTACCATCTCGTGCGCATCAGAGAGGGGGACGAGTGGAAAACGGCGTTTAACACTCCGTTAGGGCATTTTGAGTACCGGGTTCTGCCGTTTGGTCTCGCCAATGCGCCAGCTGTTTTTCAGGCATTAGTTAATGATGTTCTGAGAGACATGCTGAACATCTTTGTTTTTGTCTATCTTGACGATATCCTGATTTTTTCTCCGTCACTCGAGATTCATGTTCAGCACGTTCGACGTGTTCTACAGCGCCTTTTAGAGAATTGTCTCTACGTAAAGTCTGAGAAGTGCTCTTTTCATGTCTCCTCCGTTACTTTTCTCGGTTCCGTTATTTCCGCTGAAGGCATTCAGATGGATTCCGCTAAGGTCCAAGCTGTCAGTGATTGGCCCGTTCCAAGGTCACGTGTCGAGTTGCAGCGCTTTTTAGGTTTCGCTAATTTCTATCGGCGTTTCATTCGTAATTTCGGTCAAGTTGCTGCCCCTCTCACAGCTCTTACTTCTGTCAAGACGTGTTTTAAGTGGTCCGGTTCCGCCCAGGGAGCTTTTGATCTTCTAAAAGAACGTTTTACGTCCGCTCCTATCCTCGTTACTCCTGACGTCACTAGACAATTCATTGTCGAGGTTGACGCTTCAGAGGTAGGCGTGGGAGCCATTCTATCCCAGCGCTTCCAGTCTGACGATAAGGTTCATCCTTGCGCTTATTTTTCTCATCGCCTGTCGCCATCTGAGCGCAACTATGATGTGGGTAACCGTGAACTGCTCGCCATCCGCTTAGCCCTAGGCGAATGGCGACAGTGGTTGGAGGGGGCGACCGTTCCTTTTGTCGTTTGGACAGACCATAAGAACCTTGAGTACATCCGTTCTGCCAAACGACTTAATGCCCGTCAAGCTCGTTGGGCGTTGTTTTTCGCTCGTTTCGAGTTCGTGATTTCTTACCGTCCGGGTAGCAAGAACACCAAGCCTGATGCCTTATCCCGTCTGTTTAGTTCTTCTGTGGCTTCTACTGATCCCGAGGGGATTCTTCCTTATGGGCGTGTTGTCGGGTTAACAGTCTGGGGAATTGAAAGACAGGTTAAGCAAGCACTCACGCACACTGCGTCGCCGCGCGCTTGTCCTAGTAACCTCCTTTTCGTTCCTGTTTCCACTCGTCTGGCTGTTCTTCAGTGGGCTCACTCTGCCAAGTTAGCTGGTCATCCCGGTGTTCGAGGCACTCTTGCGTCTATTCGCCAGCGCTTTTGGTGGCCGACTCAGGAGCGTGACACGCGCCGTTTCGTGGCTGCTTGTTCGGACTGCGCGCAGACTAAGTCGGGTAACTCTCCTCCTGCCGGTCGTCTCAGACCGCTCCCCATTCCTTCTCGACCATGGTCTCACATCGCCCTAGACTTCATTACCGGTCTGCCTTTGTCTGCGGGGAAGACTGTGATTCTTACGGTTGTCGATAGGTTCTCTAAGGCGGCACATTTCATTCCCCTCGCTAAACTTCCTTCCGCTAAGGAGACGGCACAAATCATTATCGAGAATGTATTCAGAATTCATGGCCTCCCGTTAGACGCCGTTTCAGACAGAGGCCCGCAATTCACGTCACAGTTTTGGAGGGAGTTCTGTCGTTTGATTGGTGCGTCCGTCAGTCTCTCTTCCGGGTTTCATCCCCAGTCTAACGGTCAAGCAGAGAGGGCCAATCAGACGATTGGTCGCATACTACGCAGCCTTTCTTTCAGAAACCCTGCGTCTTGGGCAGAACAGCTCCCCTGGGCAGAATACGCTCACAATTCGCTTCCTTCGTCTGCTACCGGGTTATCTCCGTTTCAGAGTAGTCTGGGTTACCAGCCTCCTCTGTTCTCATCCCAGCTTGCCGAGTCCAGCGTTCCCTCCGCTCAAGCGTTTGTCCAACGTTGTGAGCGCACCTGGAGGAGGGTGAGGTCTGCACTTTGCCGTTACAGGGCACAGACTGTGAGAGCCGCCAATAAACGCAGGATTAAGAGTCCAAGGTATTGTTGCGGCCAGAGAGTGTGGCTTTCCACTCGCAACCTTCCTCTTACGACAGCTTCTCGTAAGTTGACTCCGCGGTTCATTGGTCCGTTCCGTGTCTCCCAGGTCGTCAATCCTGTCGCTGTGCGACTGCTTCTTCCGCGACATCTTCGTCGCGTCCATCCTGTCTTCCATGTCTCCTGTGTTAAGCCCTTTCTTCGCACCCCCGTTCGTCTTCCCTCCCCCCTCCCGTCCTTGTCGAGAGCGCACCTATTTACAAGGTACATAAGATCATGGACATGCGTTCTCGGGGACGGGGTCACCAATACTTAGTGGATTGGGAGGGTTACGGTCCTGAGGAGAGGAGTTGGGTTCCGTCTCGGGACGTGCTGGACCGTTCACTCATTGATGATTTCCTCCGTTGCCGCCAGGATTCCTCCTCGAGTGCGCCAGGAGGCGCTCGGTGAGTGGGGGGTACTGTCATGTTTTGTCATTTATTATCTTGTCTTGTCCCTGTGCTTCCCATTCTATTCGTTTCCCTCTGCTGGTCTTATTAGGTTCTTTCCCTCTTTCTATCCCTCTCTCTCCCCCTCCCTCTCTCACTCTCTCGCTCTCTCTTCTCTCTATCGTTCCGTTCCTGCTCCCAGCTGTTCCTATTCCCCTAATCAATCATTTAGTCTTCCCACACCTGTTCCCGATCCTTTCCCCTGATTAGAGTCCCTATTTCTTCCTTTGTGTTCCGTTCCTGTCCTGTCGGTTCCTTGTCTAGAATTCACCGTGCTGTGTTTGTGTATCGCCCTGTCGTGTCGTGTTTTCCTCAGATGCTGCGTGGTGAGCAGGTGTCTGAGTCTGTCTGGTTCAAGTGCCTTCCCGAGGCAACCTGCTGTTCACCTGCTGTTCAAGATCGAGTCTCCAGTTTGTCCTCGTCATTTCGAGTGAAAGTTGTGTTTTTTTGTTTGTATTTACTTTACTGGATTAAAGACTCTGTTTTCGCCAAGTCGCTTTTGGGTCCTCTTTCACCTGCATGACATCTATGGACTCAGATTTACATCCATTCGCCTTTACACGATTTTACAAGTAATTTATAAACCAATCTAGAGCACGACCAGTAATTACACAACATTTAAACCTTTGTCCTAATACAGCATGGTCCACGGTATCAAAAGCCTTCGACAAATCAATAAAGACATTAACTTCTTATCAAGAGCACAGTGGATGTCATTTAAAACCTTCATTGTTGCTGAAAAAGTGCTGTGGTCAGACCTAAAACCTGATTGCATTCCATTTAAGATTCTGTTTTCTTGGAAGTAGGCCTTTAGCTGCCTACTAACTAAGAACTCCAGTACCTTTGACAGTACTGATGATTTTGATATGGGTCGATAGTTGTCAAGTAGCGAAGGATCTCTACCTTTCAGGAGAGGCAGTACAAAAGCTGATTTCCATAACTTGGCGATTTCCTTAACATCAAGCGTGAGGTTAAAAATACATGTTAATGAGGGAGCAATGATGTCTGCAGCTAGGTGTAGGAAGCAGGGGTCTAGTTCATCAGGGCTAGGGGATTTTTTTACCATCAATTTCTTTCAGGGCTTTACACATTTCCGAAACAGACAATGATGAAAAGGAGAACCTGGTGAAGGAGTGCACAGGGGTGTCAGGTAAATTCATAAGGGGCTCAATTATACCTTTGACCTTTTCAAATAAACTGCCTGCATCTAAAAAATGCTGATTCAAAGCTTTCAGAATGGAGGTTCTCTCAGTTACAGTCTGTGTGTCTACCAATTATTTGGGAAGCTGTGTATCTTTTTTGCACTCCAAACCTTTCACTACTTGTCAAAATTTGGATGGATTATTTAAATTATGTGAAGTAGATTTCAGGTAGTGGTCTGTTTTCAATTTACAAATCATAGCCACACCCATATTTCGAAGATGTTTGAAAGCCATCCAATCATCTGCCAAAACAGTCCCTCTTGCTTTAGCCACATAGCATTTCGTTCCCTTGTGATTTTTGTAAATTCCTTGGTAAACCAAGGATTCTCTCTGCCCTTAATCCAGAGGGGCATGCCTATTGCATACATCCTGGAATGTGTTGTGTAAGTAAGAATAGGCTAGTTCAACATCAGGAATTAATTCCATTCTATTCCATTCAATGCTAGACACATCATGTAAAAAAAACTCGAATATCAGATCGCTTCCAGTTTCTTTTTGTAATGACACGTGGAGATTTCTTAAGAATCTCTCACACATGCAAGAGCACAGTGATCACTTATGTAATTTGCAAAAATACCAGAAGCATTAAAACAATGAGTATTGGTTAAGATCTAATCAATCATAGAGGATTTCAGAGGATATTTTATATTCAACCTAGTTACACTGTTGACAATCTGAGTGAGATTATAGGTATTGCATAGAATTTTGAGTTGATCAGAGCTAGATGTTAACCAGTCCTGATTCAGAAGGTTGATATAGGTCTTGCCCATCAGGACAAACTCAGAATTGACATTCTGTGATAACAATTCGAAAATACAATCCAGAGAAACAAACAGTAGCAGATGGAGGTCTGTAACAACAATATACAACAATATTTAAAGATGAGCCAAGGTTTAGGTTCAGACAGATATTCAAATTGCTTAGGTTTAGTAACAGAAGTCAGAACGACCACCGAGAACTTGTCTTTTACGTATACAGCAACCCCACCACCCTTAGATTTATGATCTGTATGAAAAACATTGTAACCATTTATGCCAATTATTCTGTCTGTAATAGATTTTTTTGAGCCAGGTTTCAGAAAGCATAAATACATCAGGGTTGGTAGTTTTTATCTTTTTAGTCACAAATCAAGACTTCAGGCCATTCTGACTACTTAATTCGGCAGGGGTAAGAATGTCAGGACCTGGGTTAGACTGCACATTTCCAGACAATAGAAGCAGCAAGATAATGGCAAGTCTAGATCGAGGGTTGCAACATTTGGATTTACAGACAGCACTTGAATGAGAATCCATAGTCAACAGATTCTTTAACGCCACATATTTCAGAAGATGTGTAAAGTCCAGAGACATAGTTAAATACCAAGAGAACAGTCCTGACATGAAAGCACAGGAGTCCAATTTCTCCCATATTGTTTGGGAGAAATGTGCATAGTTCTCATCTGCATTTCCGGAGCAAGCGAGGGGTTTCTCACAATACTCGAGGGAGAAACAATAATACATATTTCCTCATTCACAGTGCAACGGGCTCTAAAAGTATCGCCAACATTGTAAAAGCCCAGGGTAGACGCCAGCAAAAGGAACAACAGCATCATGTTTGTTTATTGCCCTAAAAGTCACTATTCAAATAGTCCAACCGCAGATCAATAAAAAGTCAGCGATGTATGCGTAGGATGTAGGCGAGCAAAGCTCCGGGGAGAGAGAGAGTGTTGAGGGCACCTGTCCAGAATGGGAGAGATAGACCAGGGTAGGCGAGGAGCAAGCAGGCAGGGAGGCAGACAGGCAGAGAGATCAGTTCTCTGGCCAACAGCGCACATGGATCGGACTGTATAGACGTGAAATGGAACTGGTCCAGCAAGGACAAGTAGATAGATAAATCTAAGTTCTCGCACAAGAGAAAGGTATAGCATTATCCATTTTGAGGAAGTAACATTCATTATCTGGGCTTGGGAACTGAGAAATCATTTGTTGATATATTTCACTTATGGTAATCAAAGTACTCCTCAGTAGATATACTGATATGGATAAAAAAAGAGGTCTTGCCCATTTAATATACTGAATTATTTGATAAATTAATCTCTGTGCTCTTAGACACATCAGCAGTGATGTTTCCTAGGATCATGTTTTGGGTCTTTCAACATTATACAGCTTCACCCATCGATTAGCTTGTGTCATAAGTGACATTTATGCTAGTTCACATGGATTTGCTGATTCCCCACCATTCCAAGGTGTGACTAACCACTGGCCAACTCACTATCACAAAAATAATGATATGCACTTGTTTCTATCTTTCTGCACAATCGTGGAAAGATGGGGCCAATGTGGAGAAGGCAGGGTTGGGTGTTTGGGATGATGAGGGTCAAACAACAGACGGCACCCAGTTAAAATGGTGGAAACCGTTCACAGGAAGCCTTAATCCCCATCATCAGACGACATGTGCGAAGAAGTTACACCATTCTGAGTGACTGCTGGAGAGCGTATGTCAGGTCTCTGAATAGGCTGGGTTACAATCTCCAGACAGTCAACCACAAACAACTTTGTGGAGCCTCACACAGGATGTCACAAACAACACATTGAAAGACCGTGGCAGACAAAAAAGGGGCAGGTCTGGAAGCTAAGGAGCAATCGGAAAATTTTAAAGAAGCATTTTGTTTAATTGAGTGGATGTACTGGTTTGGGTAAAGAAAATAATAAAGAAGTACTCTAACAACTCTTCAAAGACATCCAATTAGTATGTCAGCTATAAGATTTTTACTCTTAGCATGCACCCTGTAGAGGAAATGGAACCGGGAGTACCCGGTGCTTTGCCACATCAATTTAAAAAGGTCAATACCGACCCTTTAAATGCAAGCAACCCCTGCAAGCTCTATTTTGCTGAAAACAACAGAATCTCAACTTTTCATTTATATCAACCAATACGATACCTTTGGAACTACGATCCTACAGCAAAGAAATGTGTTTTATTTGTTTGACAGGGTTATAAGCATGTTTTGTTGCTATCAGTGTTTTTTGGGTCACTCCACACAAAAATATTTGATTTCACATGAAACGGAAGACTCTGGATTCCATTGCTTCCAAACATATCACTGTCCAATCAATAGACTATAAACCACACCCTCAAGAATGTGTATTACCAATCTTCAACTACTACTATCAAAAATAGGTTGTAACACAGTAACTACATATTAATTGCATTAGTAAATAAAATGTGTTTCACTTTACATTAAGTTGCTTGTTCATGCGTAGAATCATTGTATTTACAATACTTTTCTTTATAACGACATTGTAAAAACTAAACTTTTGATATACCCAGCGAAATATTTAATAATATTGAAGGTACATAGTAATTACAATTAAATGTGCTTTAACAAAGTTTTTCTTCGATTGAGATGGATTCCCATTGATCACAATTACAAGTACTGTATTGGGTGTCTGCCATCATTGTAACATAGTAACTACATAGTAATTACATTAGTAATTAATGATGTGTTTCACTTTACATTAAGTTGCTTGTTCCTGTGTAGAAACATTTCATTTACAATACTTTTCTTTAGAACGACATTGTAATAACTGACATGTTGATACATCCTGTGAAGTATGTAATAGCATTGAAAGTTCATTGTAATTACACTTATAGGTGCTATAACAACAGTTAATCTACATTGAAGTGTATTTCCCCCAATGATTGCAAAAAAATTACCCTAATGTGTTTCACTTTACTTGAAGCTGCTTGCTCATTAACATTATACATTATATGATATTATTTTTAATAACATTTCACACACCTTTGAAGCCAGGTACATGCATATCCATTGTAAATACATTTCTCTTACATTTAATTCAATACATCCTTCAAGCCAAATAATAATGAAATAAGATAACTGAGGCTGTAGTTAATTATAGGGTATGTATTGTTACAACAGCTGACGGAGTCCTAGCCTAGCTTATTTTGGTGGTAGTGACTTATGTAGTTACATGTAACAAGGTTACATAATAGGATGCATTGTTAATATGGGGCTATACAGTGGACTGCAAAAGTGTAATTATAGAACATGTTAGTTACATTTGGACCAAGACATCTTGTAATTATATATCCTTGTTCCACTTATGTAACAACCTATAGCGCTAAACCCTTATTAAAGTGTAACTATATGGTATTTACATATTAACTAAATGTAACTATTATGTTTTAAATACATGCATTAATATTTAGTTAGATATTTATATACACTTAAGGTAAAGCACTACCTGCTCCCATAACATATATGTTAAACAACTTCTTTGGGACTGGGGGGCAGTATTGAGTAGCTCAGATAATAAGGTGCCCAGAGTAAACTGCCTGCTACTCAGGCCCAAAAGCTAGAATATGCATATATGTAGATTTGGATAGAAAACATTCTGAAGTTTCTAAAACAGTTTGAATGATGTCTGTGAGTATAACAGGCAAAAACAGCCAAAAACCCGAGAAAAGATCCAACCAGGAAGTGGGAAATATGAGGTTTGTAGTTTTTCAAGTCATTGACTATCGACTGTACAGTATCTATGTGGTCATATTTGAGGCATCTACTGTGAAGGAGGAGAGAATGAGAGCTGTTTCAACCAGAAGTCTGACTGAGGCCATGAGCTGATCACGCATGCGCCCGTGAGAGGTAGCTGCGTTCCATTGCATTTTTCAAGACAAAGGAATTCTCCAGTTGGAACATTATTGAAGATTTATGATAAAAACATCCTAAAGATTGATTCTATACATCATTTGACATGTTTATAAAGGACTGTAACGGAACTTGGGATAGGGGGCAGCATTTTCACTTTTGGATGAATAGCGTGCCCCGAGTGAACTGCCTCCTACTCTGTCCCAGATGCTTACATATTGTGACGGCCCTGAATTTTTTCTGAACCGTCTCAGTGCAGCTCCTTCCAATAGGGCGCTTTCCCTTTAATTCCCAATTAAATAGCCAGTATCAGCTGCGCAAAAGTGGGGTTGTGATGGAGACGTGACTGAGGATGTGTTCAACGATGTTAGGATGAAACAGTCAGAGATCACCAAGCGCAACATAGCTTCTGCGTGCATATCAGCTAGAAAGATGTGTCGGCATCGAGTAATTGTCTCTGGCCCCCTCCCAGTTAGGGGGAGTGATGAGCTCTACAGCAGAGTCTCACAACTCAATCGCTGGTTGAAAACTGTTTTCTGCCCCTCCCAAAAGATAGAATTTGTAGATAATTGGCCCTCTTTCTGGGACTCACCCACAAACAGGACCAAGCCTGACCTGCTGAGGAGTGACGGACTCCATCCTAGCTGGAGGGGTGCTCTCATCTTATCTGCCAACATAGACAGGGCTCTAACTCCTCTAGCTCCACAATGAAATAGGGTGCAGGCCAGGCAGCAGGCTATTAGCCAGCCTGCCAGCATAGTGGAGTCTTCCACTAGCATAGTTAGTGTAGTCAGCTCAGCTATCACCATTGAGACCGTGTCTGTGCCTCGACCTAGGTTGGGCAAAACTAAACATGGCGGTGTTCGCCTTAGCAATCTCACTAGGATAATGACCACCTCCATTCCTGTCATTACTGAAAGAGATCATGATACCTCACATCTCAAAATAGGGCTACTTAATGTTAGATCCCTTACTTCAAAGGCAATTATAGTCAATGAACTAATCACTGATCATAATCTTGATGTGATTGGCCTGACTGAAACATGGCTTAAGCCTGATGAATTTACTGTGTTAAATGAGGCCTCAACTCCTGGCTACACTAGTGACCATATCCCCCCGTGCATCCCGCAAAGGCGGAGGTGTTGCTAACATTTACGATAGCAAATTTCAATTTACAAAAAAAAAATGACGTTTTTGTCTTTTGAGCTTCTAGTCATGAAATCTATGCAGCCTACTCAATCACTTTTTATAGCTACTGTTTACAGGCCTCCTGGGCCATATACAGTGTTTCTCACTGAGTTCCCTGAATTCCTATCAGACCTTGTAGTCATTGCAGATAATATTCTAATCTTTGGTGACTTTAATATTCACATGGAAAAGTCCACAGACCCACTCCAAAAGGCTTTTGGAGCCATCATCGACTCAGTGGGTTTTGTCCAACATGTCTCTGGACCCACTCACTCTCACAGTCATACGCTGGACCTAGTTTTGTCCCATGGAATAAATGTTGTGGATCTTAATGTTTTTCCTCATAATCCTGGACTATCGGACCACCATTTTATTACGTTTGCAATTGCAACAAATAATCTGCTCAGACCCCAACCAAGGAACATCAAAAGTCGTGCTATAAATTCACAGACAACACAAAGATTCCTTGATGCCCTTCCAGACTCCCTCTGCCTACCCAAGGATGCCAGAGGACAAAAATCCGTTAACCACCTAACTGAGGATCTCAATTTAACCTTGCGCAATACCCTAGATGCAGTTGCACCCCTAAAAACTAAAAAAATGTCTCATAAGAAACTAGCTCCCTGGTACACAGAAAATACCCGAGCTCTGAAGCAAGCTTCCAGAAAATTGGAACGGAAATGGCGCCACACCAAACTGGAAGTCTTCCGACTAGCTTGGAAGGACGGTACCGTGCAGTACCGAAGAGCCCTTACTGCTGCTCGATCGTCCTATTTTTCTAACTTAATTGAGGAAAATAAGAACAATCCGAAATTCCTTTTTGATACTGTGGCAAAGCTAACTAAAAAGCAGCATTCCCCAAGAGAGGATGACTTGCACTTTAGCAGTGATAAATTCATGAACTTCTTTGAGGAAAAGATTATGATTATTAGAAAGCAAATTACGGACTCCTCTTTAAACCTGCGTATTCCTCCAAACCTCAGTTGTCCTGAGTCTGCACAACTCTGCCAGGACCTAGGATCAAGAGAGACGCTCAAGTGTTTTAGTACTATATCTCTTGACACAATGATGAAAATAATCATGGCCTCTAAACCTTCAAGCTGTATACTGGACCCTATTCCAACTAAACTACTGAAAGAGCTGCTTCCTGTGCTTGGCCCTCCTATGTTGAACATAATAAACGGCTCTCTATCCACTGGATGTGTACCAAACTCACTAAAAGTGGCAGTAATAAAGCCTCTCTTGAAAAAGCCAAACCTTGACCCAGAAAATATAAAAAACTATCGGCCTATATCGAATCTTCCATTCCTCTCAAAGATTTTAGAGAAGGCTGTTGCGCAGCAACTCACTGCCTTCCTGAAGACAAACAATGTATACGAAATGCTTCAGTCTGGTTTTAGACCCCATCATAGCACTGAGACGGCACTTGTGAAGGTGGTATAAATGACATTTTGATGGCATCGGACCGAGGCTCTGCATCTGTCCTCGTGCTCCTAGACCTTAGTGCTGCTTTTGATACCATCGATCACCACATTCTTTTGGAGAGATTGGAAACCCAAATTGGTCTACACGGACATGTTCTGGCCTGGTTTAGGTCTTATCTGTCGGAAAGATATCAGTTTGTCTCTGTGAATGGTTTGTCCTCTGACAAATCAACTGTACATTTCGGTGTTCCTCAAGGTTCTGTTTTAGGACCACTATTGTTTTCACTATATATTTTACCTCTTGGGGATGTTATTCGAAAACATAATGTAAACTTTCACTGCTATGCGGATGACACACAGCTGTACATTTCAATGAAACATGGTGAAGCCCCAAAATTGCCCTCGCTAGAAGCATGTGTTTCAGACATAAGGAAGTGGATGGCTGCAAACTTTCTACTATTAAACTCGGACAAAACAGAGATGCTTGTTCTAGGTCCCAAGAAACAAAGAGATCTTCTGTTGAATCTGACAATTAATCTTAATGGTTGTACAGTCGTCTCAAATAAAACTGTGAAGGACCTCGGCGTTACTCTGGACCCTGATCTCTCTTTTGAAGAACATATCAAGACCATTTCGAGGACAGCTTTTTTCCATCTACGTAACATTGCAAAAATCAGAAACTTTCTGTCCAAAAATGATGCAGAAAAATTAATCCATGCTTTTGTCACTTCTAGGTTAGACTACTGCAATGCTCTATTTTCCGGCTACCCGGATAAAGCACTAAATAAACTTCAGTTAGTGCTAAATACGGCTGCTAGAATCCTGACTAGAACCAAAATATTTGATCATATTACTCCAGTGCTAGCCTCTCTACACTGGCTTCCTGTCAAAGCAAGGGCTGATTTCAAGGTTTTACTGCTAACCTACAAAGCATTACATGGGCTTGCTCCTACCTACCTCTCTGATTTGGTCCTGCCGTACATACCTACACGTACGCTACGGTCACAAGACGCAGGCCTCCTAATTGTCCCTAGAATTTCTAAGCAAACAGCTGGAGGCAGGGCTTTCTCCTATAGAGCTCCATTTTTATGGAACGGTCTGCCTACCCATGTCAGAGACGCAAACTCGGTCTCAACCTTTAAGTCTTTACTGAAGACTCATCTCTTCAGTGGGTCATATGATTGAGTGTAGTCTGGCCCAGGAGTGGGAAGGTGAACGGAAAGGCTCTGGAGCAACGAACCGCCCTTGCTGTCTCTGCCTGGCCGGTTCCCCTCTTTTCACTGGGATTCTTTGCCTCTAACCCTGTTACGGGGCTGAGTCACTGGCTTGCTGGGGCTCTCTCGTGCCGTCCCTGGGGGGGTGCGTCACCTGGGTGGGTTGATTCACTGTTGTGGTCGGCCTGTCTGGGTCCCCCCTTGGGATGTACCGTGTCGGAGATCTTTGTGGGCTATACTCGGCCTTGTCTCAGGATGGTAAGTTGGTGGTTGAAGATTTCCCTCTAGTGGTGTGGGGGCTGTGCTTTGGCAAAGTGGGTGGGGTTATATCCTTCCTGTTTGGCCCTGTCCGGGGTGTCCTCGGATGGGGCCACAGTGTCTCCTGACCCCTCCTGTCTCAGCCTCCAGTATTTATGCTGCAGTAGTTTATGTGTCGGGGGCTAGGGTCAGTTTGTTTATCTGGAGTACTTCTCCTGTCCTATTCAGGTGTCCTGTGTGAATCTAAGTGTGCGTTCTCTAATTCTCTCCTTCTCTCTTTCTTTCTCTCTCTCGGAGGACCTGAGCCCTAGGACCATGCCCCAGGACTACCTGACATGATGACTCCTTGCTGTCCCCAGTCCACCTGGCCATGCTGCTGCTCCAGTTTCAACTGGCCTGGGCCCTAGGACCATGTCCCAGGACTACCTGACATGAGGACTCCTTGCTGTCCCCAGTCCACCTGGCCATGCTCCTGCTCCAGTTTCAACTGTTCTGCCTTACTATTATTCAACCATGCTGGTCATTTATGAACATTTGAACATCTTGGCCACGTTCTGTTATAATCTCCACCCGGCACAGCCAGAAGAGGACTGGCCACCCCACATATGCTCTCTCTAATTCTCTCTTTCTTTCTCTCTCTCGGAGGACCTGAGCCCTAGGACCGTGCCCCAGGACTACCTGACATGATGGCTCCTTGCTGTCCCCAGTCCACCTGACTGTGCTGCTGCTCCAGTTTCAACTGTTCTGCCTTATTATTATTTGACCATGCTGGTCATTTATGAACATTTGAACATCTTGGTCATGTTCTGTTATAATCTCTACCCGGCACAGCCAGAAGAGGACTGGCCACCCCACATAGCCCGGTTCCTCTCTAGGTTTCTTCCTAGGTTTTGGCCTTTCTAGGGAGTTTTTCCTAGCCACCGTGCTTTTACACCTGCATTGTTTGCTGTTTGGGGTTTTAGGCTGGGTTTCTGTACAGCACTTTGAGATATCAGCTGATGTACGAAGGGCTATATAAATAAATTTGATTTGATTTGATTTGATTTGATTTGATGGAGACGTGACTGAGGATGTGTTCAACCCTCAGTTCCCAAAGCTTCTCTATTCCGTTGTTTTGTTGCCGTTAAAAGTGTGTTTTGTTGCCTAATAGAGTTTACCCAGGATCGGATCCACTCTTTGCGTCCCTGGACTACACCTCTCTGTTCTTCGTGGCCTTTCTCCGCGGGAGATCTATTGGCGGATTGGATTGTCTGACTGACCGACTGACTACCACCTTTTTGTATACGGTATTTCATTTGTTTTGATGTGATGTATACTGTGATTTATGTAGTTAGTTGTAGTTGAGGACTTATTAAGAGTGATACGCTTTAAAGTTCTGTGGTAAACTTATTGTTCTATTGATGGTATGATTAATACTGGGTTTATGCTACACGGAATGAACGGACAAACATTGCGTGACAGAAGTCACTTGAGTTCCCTGAACTCTACCGGGCAGGACTCTTTTTAGGCCCGAGGTACAGGACATTTCTGGAGGAACCAGAACTCATTGTGTTATATTATTATATGTGTGTGTAATCATTGATGTTAGGAAGAGGATAGGCATCAGTCTGAGAAACATTGTTGGTCTTCCTATAGTCCACACAAAATCTAAGACCACCAGTCTTTTTAGGCCCGAGGTACAGGACATTTCTGGAGGAACCAGAACTCATTGTGTTATATTATTATATGTGTGTGTAATCATTGATGTTGTTAATACAACCCACGCAAAAGAGTATAGTTGTTTTTGAAGTTCTTTCCAATGTTTTAAGGGTTTATGAAAAGTTTATTTCCATCCTGACTTTTACATAAGTCCTTTGTATTGGTGTAGACTTGACGGACCAGATGGGACTCATTCCCACCCAAACTAAAAGGAAAAACCAATGTTTTCTCTGGTAGGCACAACCTACCTGGCACCCCTATAAATAATAACCTCAAGTCAAAACCGTTACATAAAAAATGGCACCCCAGATGGGACAGCTCAACATTGAGAACTAACCAAAGCAAATATTTTGTGTGGAATTAAAACAATGGATTCACCCCAAGATAATGTGCTCATCCATGTCATACCTGTCAATGGGAATACACAGGGCCATTCTGACCATCAAGCTGACAACGCAAATCATAATGTGAATGGCGATAATGGAGTTGATTTGGGCCAGAGCCCTGGGAATCTGAATGCTCTGTCTGAGCCACAGGCCACAGGAGGTCTAACCAGTTACTCACTTATTGACATGGATCTGTGTGGAAGTACTGAGCTAGCCCTCCCTCTGACACCCAATCTTCCTCCATTGTCTGGGTTATCTCCAGAGGTTGTAGTTTTACAACTTCAAGGTGACATCCTTGATATTCGTCGGACTCAACAACATCTCCAAACTCTTATCCACCATAATTTCAAATGTCTAAGGGAAGAGCAACAACAGAGTGCCATGGAATTCAGAAACTCAATGAACACTCTAACCCACATGCTGATAGAGCTCAGTGAGAGTGGAAGACGGGAAATTACTGGTGCCATGGACAGGCAGTTTGACTACCAACGAAACCAACTCACTGCCACTCTCCAATGGCGCCTGCAACATCACCACACTGAGGTCCTCAAGGATGTTAATTCTGTTTTTTCTCCCATGGTTAACACTGTAGGCCACTTGCAGAGAGAACTCTCTAATTGTGTTAAAATGTTGGATGACGTGTCTGTGGACATGGCCTCCATTAGACACAACTCCTTACACAGAGTTTCTCTGGTGTCCACTTCTGTTCAGACCACTGAGGGCCAAGCTGGCACCTCTGAACAGCCAAGACAAGGCCATGCTACAGTCACCACTGTCGATAGACTGGTTCGCTTGGGACAGCAGTTTGAGAAGGACAGAGAATGCCAACAGCAATATTGTTATGCAGGTGAATGAGGACCCAAAAGCGACTTGGCGAAAACAGAGTCTTTATTCCAGTAAAGGAAATAGGCAATACTCCTGGACAATCAGAGCAGAAAACAAAACATAAAAAACTTAATTCCACTCGTAGTGACGAGGACAGACTGGAGACTCGACCATTAACTGTAGGTTGCCTCGGGAAGGCACCGACCGTAGCAGACTCAGACACCTGCACACACGCAGCATCTGAGGGAAACAAGACACGACAGGGCGAGACAAAGACACAGCACGGCGAACAACATACAAGGATCCGACAGGACAGAAACGGAAAACAAGGGGAGAAATAGGGACTCTAATCAGAGGGCAAGATAAGGAACAGGTGTGAAAAGACTAGATGATTGAGTAGGGGAATAGGAACAGCTGGGAGCAGGAACGGAACGATAGAGAGAAGAGAGAGGGAGAGAGAAAAAGGAGAACGAACCTAATAAGACCAACAGGGGGAAACGAACAGAAGGGAAAGCAAAATGACAACACAATATAAGACA